>NW_022280040.1:9111627-9127616 GCF_004355925.1 Anarrhichthys ocellatus | reverse complement strand
CCCCCCCCCCCCCCCCCCCCCCCCCCCCCCGTTACACTGTGCTAAACTAAGCCAATCAAATCCTGTCACAAGCTTTGCATTAACTGTACAAACATTAACAATCTTCTCATAAAACACACAGCAAGAATACAAATGAGCGTAATGTTGAACTATTCCTTTAATCATACAAGTCTCAGATTACCAATCAGAAGGAAAAGTCACTCAATGACTGGAGAAGCAAACATTCAATGCATTTGTTTGATTGAACATGACAGTCGTCAATCCCGTAAGGCATCTAATGCTGTGCATGCTCCAGCTGTTGTGCCTGCCTCACAGTCTCCGCTGCTAACTGTAAAAACTACTGTATAAAGAGGCAGATCATAAATACAGCAAATGGCTAATTCCGGATAGAATGTCGACCTTACAAAGCATCAAAGATAATAATTGAAAAACTTTAGGAGTCGCCAATAACTTTAAACTCCAGAGTTGTGGTGCCACTGTGCGCTCATTAAGACATTTATTGACTGTATCATTAAGAGATGAGCTAATGATGCGACAAGAAAAATCCCTGAGGCGCCAGCTTTTCGGAGGAACCATGCAACAGAATGCACACTTGTATGCACTGCAGGTCTATGCATTAAACCAGGTTAGCCTAAAGGACAGGGCTGAGTAGGCTGTTTTTTCGACATCGCACCTGCATATCTGTCCCACTTTCCGCTGTTGTCTGCAGCTTGCTGCTCGTTTTAGATTGGCCTGTCTCTGGAGGCACAAAACCCATTAAGTGAAACTAATACAAACAGGCAGCAAGGTGAGGTTCAGCAGCAGTGAAATTTCAGAAAGTATCATGCTTTTGTTAAACTTAAATGACAGCTTAATTTCTGAATGGAGTTGAAAAGATGGTGGATAGCTTTACTGATCCCTTCCTTTCTCTCAGAATTCCTCTCATTATTATCGGCTGACGGTGCACAGCATTGGCCCAGTGCTCTTTATCCATTTGTATTAATGTGCCAGTGTGTCCACACATGTTTTGGCCTCGCGGAGTGGATTTGTGTTTGCACGCTTCCCGAGGATGATTTACAAAGCATTGATTTGGAGGCTCACAGACTGGAAACACAATAAAATTGTTGTTTATATGTTCAGGCGGTAAGTGTTCATTGTCAAGGGGAACAGCGTCTTGTTTTTGGGCAATGTAACCACGACATATCATCTATTTTTAACTGCCAGGGACGCCGGGACAGATGAAGCTTGTGCGATCTTTTATACACCGGCTTTTTTGCAATAAGTCAATAAAACCGTCTCCACCGGTTATATGAAAATGGGCCGCGGCATGGCCATGCTATACATTTCAATAAAGCTTGCAGATTGGAAGTGCAGTCACACAAGGACAGAGCTCGCAAAACAATATGTAAAAGTCACGGCCAAGCCGGCAGAGTGCCAAGCAATCAGGCCAATTGACGGCCTTAGTTCAAATGATTATGTACAGCACATATATAAGGGTTTAAATCCCCTTTTAAAAGGTGGAAATAAAGATCCCTGCCATATTAAAGTGGCAATTTAAACACATATAATGACACAAAGCCTGTTTTAATACCATACTCATAGATGGTTTATCTTAAAAAAAACATACATCACATCCCCTACAAACGTTTTTCATTTCAAAATGATAGCACATGGACTGAGATAAGGAGACCGTTTCATTGTAAAGCAGAGAGAGCAGCTAAAAATCACGACAAAAACAGAAGGCTGCTCCGCCAGGAAACTAGAACTCCGTAATTGTGCAACACACCTTACAATTGGAGGGTTGGCAGCGTGCTGGAGTTCAACTGATCACATTCAAAGCATGTACAAAGCTAATATGCTTTCACCTGAAATCAAGTGACGCGATTCTAATTAAAAAGATTTGACCCGTAGGTTTCTTTGTTGCACAGTGTATGTGCAGAGACACGCATGAGCAACCGGCAGCTAACATGAGGTCTTCAAGGGCTTATACGGCTGAAAGGCTCGGCTTAGGAAGGGGATATAAAAAGGATTTCAAAGACCTAGATATTCCCTGGAACACATTTAGGACTATAATGAAGAAGAGGAGGAATTATGGAATCACCAAAAATGGTTCCACATAACGGGTCTGATGTGGAAAGGTCTTTTGTAAAGAGCCTTTGTGGTTCTTAAAGGAGACGCTCTGGGTCTTCTCAGGAAACGGAACTTTAAATCAAAGTGCAGAAATAACTTCACTGGAAATGAATCCTCTACTTCAAATAAGATATGACAAGTAAAAGTAAAAGCTCGTACACATGATTTACAGGACAAATTTGCTCCAATCAATGACAATAAAGTGGCGAATAACAATATCATATGACACAGATTCATCTTGAAATGCCATGGCTGATAAGGCTGTATGGATTTTTTTTTTTTCAGGCTGCATAATGTTAACTTAAAAATAAACCTTTCAAAACAGCCTTGAAAACAAAAAACGATTTATTTGAGAGAAAAGGTCCCTGATCAACAAACCGGACATACTACATGAAGCCAGCCCACACATTTCACTCCACTCATTGTGGCCCACTGGGATGAATGGTGGAAAAGCTGTGATTTGACTGCCAAACCTTTAAGGTTAAAGGGAAAATCCACCCACAATTACGAAAGAATTCACAGTGTTCCGTTCCAATTATTTTAGATAGTCACGTTAATATCCACAAGACAGATGATTGACCCCGTAGGGTGGAATCATCACAAGCTACTGATGCTATCCGGAGGAGGGGTTTTACATTCAATGTATCCCTGGTTTGTAGAAATGTACAATGCCAACATTTGTTCCTAGCAAATAGGCTGCTCGAATATACAGACAGGTGACATAATACAGGAACATTCTGAATAAATGGGTGAGACAGAACAGAACGAACGCAAATACGGGACACTGACGTCCCTCAATGTGAATACGCTATGCCCCTTCACATTTCAACACAATTCAAGGCATTTGGAAGATTTGGGGGGGGGGGGTGTTTAAACAGTGCTCTCCACCAACTTCAAGAAACAACAGTTCAAATGTGTTGAACTTTGACCTGAGTTGCGCTGACCTTCAGCGCTCCTGACCACAGCTTGAACTGAAAGAATGGACTCAAAAAAAGAAGAAATATTTAACCCTAACTGTAGAACAACAAACCATCACAGAATCAATCCCAACAGAATGAAAGACGGCTTAATAGTTTCCCTTCCTAGAAGAGGAAACCATGTTCCCACACTCACAATCATGGTGGAACAGTGTATTGAACAGCAAGCCACCCTTCTGGAGTTTTTGTCTTTGAAAAAGCCTTTGATAGCCTGGACTTGGAAATGCTTTGGAAGCTCCTTGGGCTACCCTCTGAAGTCATCCCTTTAATGAAGAACATGTACCAGATTAAGGCAAGGTTGTTTACTCTCTGCTTTGATTTTCCTGATCGCCATGGACTGGATCACGAGGAGCATCCAGTGGACCTTGATCTTCCAGGTTGACTTGGATTTTGCAGACGACATAGCACTAGTCTCTGAAAACGACACTCAGCAGCAGAAGACAGATAGACTACATGATAGCAGTGGACAGCTTGGATTTAAAATCAATGCTGGAAAAACTTAAACCATGAGCATGAACCCGAAACAACTCAATAGCATCACACTTCAGGGGGAAGGCCATCGAGGACATTGAACATCTTGTTGCTTAGAGAGCAACGTCAGCAGGAGTGAAGGAGCAGATAAGGACATATGGAGCTCACATTGGTAAAGCACAGCAGGCATTCAAGATACTACAGCTGCACCAAGCTAGGAGTCTTCAATACAAACATTAAGACTGTCCTGCTCTGTGGCACTGAGACGTGGAACACCACCAAGCCTCAGACAAGCAAGACAAAAGTGTGTATCAACAAGTCCTTACCCTACATCCTGAAGCTATGGTGGCCCATCAAAACCACGAATGAGGAACTGTGGAGGGTTAGCAACAAGGAAGACATAGCTGTTGTTAATATTGTAATTTCATAGCCCAGTACTGAAGGAGTTAAACAAGCATTTCATTGCACAATGTAGAAATATGTGTATGATTTGACAGATAAAAAAACCTCGCTTGCCCCTTGAAGCTAATAGTATGTAAGGGGCTAAGGCGAGCTGGACAGAAACAATAACAGGTTAAAATATGTTTGGAAGAAACTGAAAAACGCTGGAGTTTTAAAGACGTATTTGTGTTTAACTGCCTCCGATGCACAGAGAGAAATCAGATCAGCATCCAGGAATGGTTCATTCAGTGCTCATCCTCCACACCGAGCATACGGAGCGACATGTTGACACATTCTGGAAGACTGAGTAAATGTCTGCCACTCTGCTCAGCTGTCAATTCTGACAAGTCATTACGTATCATATTCTTCAAGACTCATTTGTATTCATACACTGCAAATGTAAATATCCAGTCGCTGCTGTGAGGCGATTTCAAACATTTTGAAAATGTTTTCTCTTCACTTTTTTTTCACACAATGCGTTTGAGACTAAATGACGGTTAGATTACTAATCAGGATCAATCGTTTTGGCATTGCTGTTCAACTTTTACAAGCGAGTTTACACGTATCTGTGACTCTATAGATATTGTTGTTCTCTTTATATTTCATTTTTCTAAGACGATACAGTTGAAGGATAACAGCAGCACAATATACCCATGAACAGGTATTTCTATTTGTATACATCTCTCTGGATAGCTGACCAAGGACAATCGACACATAAGTTTGCCCTGAGCGCTGTTGCGTGGGTTTAGGATATATGAGGATAAACAGTGTTGACTGGAGAAGCAGAAAGTGGCCTTTTTGTTTTCATCTGGATTTCCAGCCCAAGTTTGTTCTTTTTCTCACAAACCCTAATGAGGACGGAGTGTTTTATCTAGAGAAACTGAGCTGCAGGTTTCTTACACGATGAGTTAGAAAGTCCCACTGTGTCTCTGTTAGGGAGTAGAGTGACGCTAGAATGTCCCTTTATGAAGCAAACGGCAGCCTAGAAACAGGTTTAATCATGTTTTACTGCAACAGTCCACGCAATCTCTCTGAAAAACGGCCTTCCAGAGCCGTAGAACTAAACTCTTAATAATGCAAACCACTTCATTCTAGCCTCACCGTTAGGAAAGCATTCATTTTAATGGTTTCACCAGTTCAGATGCCTCATTATGCACCAACTCACTTTGTGAGACTCGTCGCTCTTGCGCTGAAGATCATGAACTCTTTTATCCAGCAGAGACCAAACTTAAACGTGATCTGCAGCACTTTAGCTCTTGCTATACAGCACCAAGCGGCAACCTCCCGTGATGAGCGATGAAGCCAACGAGGAAGTTGGCTGGCTCCAAAGGCGAGTCAATCCCCATAGACCCCCATGTTAAAATGCCCAAACTTACAGCAGAAATATACATGTTTACGGCCTTTTACAAATAAATTAGGCACAACTTAGGGCGTAGTCGCTTTGAGTGACATAAGAGTGTCGTCTTAGTTAGCTAGCTGCCAGCTCTGAGCTCTCAGCAGAGCAGATGCAATGGGCTCCTTTGCATCATATGTCCATAAAAGTGGCACAAGAAGTGGTAAAATCCACTGTGACCGGCTCTGACAGCGTCGGATACTCTGGATGCAGCGCGTTCAGTCTGGTTTGATGAGGCCTCTGGGGGCACACGGTGGTTATGCTTGTGATTTTAGATAGGGCTCAAGTATCTATCTCCCAGCCAGCGGCGGCGGTTTACTGTTGTGTCGCCGTTTTGTCTCTCAGGGCCTTGTTGACTGCTTGCGATACGCCACCAGATGGGCTGTCATGACCCAAGCGTTTTGCCAAGCCAACCGCTCGCTCAAAGGGCCAGGGAGGTCTCAGTGACTCATGCAATTACACTCCCCGCGGTGTCAATCACCCCCAGAGAAAAGCAGAGCCGCGGCCGAGCTGCTGCAGCTGAGTGACACCAACACGGCGTTGGACTATGGAATGTGCGAGCATGTTGTGCTTGCATGCCTTTCCCAGGCTAACATACTGTAATACAGCTCCCGTTTCCTCAAGGATTTCCTCGGTGTAGTAGAGCTCAGGCAGAGGGGGCCGCGGCTGCAGCACCTGATGATTAAGTGCACACACACCCCGGGTTATTACAAACAGAAATGCCTCTACAGCAGAATTAGCAATCTGCAACACATTTAAGAAAAAAAACGCTTCACCCACTGGTGTTAAAAGTGAGTGAGTCTGTATGCTGCATTATTCATTTCACAAGGGTAGAGCTCTCAGATGTGGCTCCCAATGTAATTTCATTGTGTACACTCTAAACAAGTTCGCAAACAAATACAGAGAGAACATCGAGGTGTATTTGTTTGTTTTCCCCCCTGACACAGAGCCAAGACGGTCTTGATCACGTTGCAACCAGACAGCTGCTTTTATGTGTTGGAGACCAGCATGAAAGAGCGTCTTCAAAAGCAAAGGGCTCCACTGTACAGCAGGAGCGGGTTCAGTTTGACTGACGGTGGGGCCCTCTTCCCCAAGAGTCACATGGACGAGGAAAAGATTACTGGTGCTAATGAGCGGGAGAGGCTCCTCGAGTTCACACATTCAGAGAGCGGAGATGATTGAGATAGGCATGCTCCTGCCATTTTAACAAGAGTGCAGGACAAAAAAAAAAGAGAGGAAAATCGATGATCATTTCCATAGACTCGTGTGAGGGAGTCGGAGTGATAACCGTGAATTACAATGGGCCCCGCAGCGTAATGAGAGCAGGGATCAATACTTGGCACATTCACGCCGCTGTTGGCCCTGCTGTTGGCCAGCAAAGCCGCGGTAATTAAGAAGTCTACCCTCAATCCAAATACCTCTCAGCTAAGCTCCTGCGCTCCTTGAAATACCCGTTTAGCACTGTTGCTCTCTGAATAGCTGGCTGCCATCGTGGTCATTTGTATTCTGATGGAAGCTTAATGAGTGCAGAAACAAATGAGTTTAAGTTTAAAAACAATGAATCCACACAGTGATGAGATAAACAAATAGACAAATGAACCTCAGGGGGAGTTCCAATTATTTGAAGGGACACAAGTCCAATACTTTCAACTGACAGATTTAGTCTGTGATCACTTTATATTTGGGCAGCAGCAGTAAATACATATTCATATTCATTGCAAAGGATCGTCAATTTAGTTGTTTGTTTGTTTTTCCTTCTGTGTCTCGACTAAATCACGCAAATTAAACTTTCGTATTCTCATAATGAAACTATAATCAGAAGAATTGGTGGGATATTCTGGGTTTTGCAGATGCAGAGATTAGCAGAGTTGCAAATGGTTCTGAGACTGCGGGGGAGCTAATTGGGATTTAGTGTGTGCACACCGCACTGCAGGGCTGTCAGGGGCCAAGATGATCAGACGAGCCGGCTGTGACCGGGACAAGACAAAAGAGAAGGAGCCGCACGAACTACAGACTCAGAAGAGAGTCGCGCTCCGGCTTGATCTCCGAGCAAAAGGGACTCTTAAAAGCCGCAGAAATCCTGGATGTATTAAATGTAGCCACAAATACAACTTTGATCTTTACGGAACAAACAACCAGTGCATATTATCAGGGAAAGACTTTTATATATAGCTGCTCAAGCAAAGAAGAGACAGCAAAGGATGAAGACAGCGGGCCATGAATACATTCTAAGACAAAGCGACACTCCCTACAGGGACATGTACTGAAGTACCACACTGCCCTCTAGTGGCTGCCTCGTGTCCAGACACCGGTTTTGAATCAATCAGAGACTTAAAGAAACATTCTACACTGACAGTCTTGGACTGAATATTAATGCTGTTTAATCGTTTGGTCTAGAAAATGTCAGAACATTGGAAATGTCCATCACGTTTCCAAGGTGACATCTTAAAATGCACAAACTCCAAAGATAATGATGTAAAATAGAGAAACAGAAGATATTCACACATGAGAAGCTGTAACCAGAGGCTGGTTAGGAGGTCTGTTTAAAGATGATGATTGGACATCACCAGTTATCAACCAATAACAGTGGCTGACTAATCGTCTGTTTATTGACTTGTCAAATAATCCATTTTTTGTCTTTCTAAATGGCATCAATTTGTTTAGTTATTCTGCGATAAAGTGTCATTTTTATGTGTACTTCCTTTAAACTACTTGATGTACAACTTCCTACATTTTCCAGAATGCCTATGGACAACTCCCAGACTCCCTCCAGGTGCTGTGTTTGTGCAGGTGGATGGAGCGATAATGTGAAAAGCAGGCCAAACAGGAAACAGTGTGACGGGTGAAATGACTTGACGGCACAAAGCTCCAAGATGTTGCTGCACTGCATGATGGTCTTTAGAAGCTACTGTCAGTGGAGAATCTGTCTCTTTGATTCTCACGGAGCCTTGAAAAAAAAGCTGCTGATCTGTGATAAGAGGGACAAAAAACACACTGGTAGTGTTGCAGAAAACCAGATCATCTTTTTGCATTGAAACACCTTCAAAGCTGCTCTCCATTTAGCTTGTTCGCTATGGGAATGACAAAAACATACCAAATAACAACAACAACATGGGGGCATGAATGCTGGTTACATGGCCAACAGCTTGAAGAAATACTCTTAATGTTTCAGGGTCAGTCATGCAAAACAAGATGTGCAAACTGCAGAAATTGCTTTACATGGAATTCTTAAGAATCCCCAAATAATCCCCAGACACAGCACACTTGCTCTCCTCTCATTTCAGGTGTTTACAAACCTGTCAAAGCTTGTCACAAGCTGATGACCATGACCATGTGAGGCTTATCCTGCTGGGAGGCCTGCAGAACACATGCAGACCTAATCAGAGTGTCATTAATCCACGATGAAACGTCTCTGTGGCCGACTGTCAACATGACTGGAAATAGACACTCCGCAGAGAGCGAGTGAGAGGCGACTCATCAAAGAGAAAGCCTCCGCAGCACCGGCGGTTTAAAACGGACACAAATAAGAAAACCAAAGCAGTTTGAAATTGCAGACGATCCTGCTGGCGGGCTAAAAGCGGCCACGGGACGGTTAATGAAACGGACTCTGCTATCTGGAGACAAAAGTGTTTGGAGAGGAGTTTAGTCGGAATCTATTTTCTCTCTCAAAGTTGATGTGTAAGAGGAGATCAAACACCCCAGAATTAGAACAGGGAGCGAAAGCACTTGCAAATATTAAAGCATGGACGCCGATATCAGCCTGCTGATCATACAAACAAACAGATGTGAGGCAAAGGACAGCATGTAAAGATGTAAGTTACCGGCAGCAGTGAATATGAAGTATGGATCTCCGATGGGGAGGGAGGCTCATGTAAGCTCACAGCTCTGTGAGAGAAACTCATCATGTCTTCATTTGAACTGATTTCAAACAGGAAGTTATCGAACATTATTGATTATATAAAAGTGAATATCACTGTATTTTTCATACAATCAAACTCGCCAAACTTAAAAATTATGAAAACTCTTTCATTTTGTAATAGACAATAAATCTTGAATCTCTGTTTGGTCAAGTTTGCATACATGGTTCTACAATTTAGAGTGGCAGACGCTGGATGTTCCAACCATTTTTCCATTACTTTCATCTAATTCACCCTGTTTTCTGTTACTCTCAGCTAACAATTTGAACTGTTAATTCTTTACTTTTAGCGAGGTATGCACCGCTCCGACTCTATCAGTCCTGGTGCCGATAGCGATACCTGGGCTTTGGGTATCGTTCGACACGGAGTACCAATCTGATACAATTGTTTAATTAATAAGCTGTATGCCTCACTGTGTGGAGAGACTGTGGTCATTATTTATGTGAAAGGCAACAGCAGGTTTGACTGAGACATTTCTTTCCTAATGTTACAAACAAATGCATAGCAACAATATGTGATCCAGGTAATTAAGTCAGTATCGGCTCATCCCTACTTTTACGTATACGTTTATACTTTTAGGTAACTATTTGAACGGTATACTTTTACCTCGCTGTTACACTTCTATGCTCACTTGCAAGCTAGTTTTTTCACACTGCAACACGTAATCACAGTTTTTGTTGTCTATAATAAAATCATGATTTATACTTTTTTGTTTTTAATTAGTTGAGCTGCAATTCCAATTTTTCCACGTAGCTGCTGGAGTACATTTCATGCATTTAAAAAAATGGACTTCCTAAAACATGCAAAACATTGTATGATTAAACCATCATGTGCTCTGCAGACTCCCTGCCTTTATTGTGAAGCCCTGCATTCCCAGAGTGAACATTACGACCTGCATCATCAAACAGAGAAAAACAAACTGTCAGTGTCAATTAAACTGAGAGTGCTAACCAACACGATGCAGCAGCGTGTAAGTTCACATCCACGCCATCAGGACTCATTTAGCACATCATTGTGCAAACACCTCGATGAGCAAAGCACCTTCTCCAATCAATACACCTCAGATCCAAATATGTGTAGCCCAAGAAATCCATATTTGTAAACACTGGGAAATCTGCTGGTGATTAATAAGCTCTCATGCTTCATCATCTCCACTGATGGTGCATGTTGACAGAGCCAGATGTGTTGGGAATGAGAGCAGAATACACACACACACACACACACACACACACACACAGGAGCCTGTTTCTCTTCCAAAGGTTTCACTGGAGCGACTCTATCATGCATCCTCACTCTTTCCTCCCACATACTCCAGCTTCTCTTCCCCAACCTTGCCCCCCCCCCCTTTTTCTAAGCAGCCTTATAATGTGGGTCACATGCTTGGGAAAACAGTGGCAGTGTGGTTCAGTGCCATCATCTTGGATCTCAATTTACAACAGATGAAGAGGTTTGAGCAGGAAATTACATCGAGGTGTGAAAAGCTGCACGTGCACTTGTTTCTGCATAATTTGTCATTGCTTTGAGAAGAAGAAAAAAAATAGTGCATATGTTTTGCAGTGTGGACAACACAAATTGTCTCTTCTTGCTCAAAAGCTTCCAATGTGCCTGTTACCTGCACATTGACATATTTCAGTCGATAATTGCAGCCAACAAATTGTACCCGGGACAGATTATCTGGCGTCTCCAAAGCGCACAGACGCGCAATAACCCCACAAGCTGAAAACAGCTCCCAGCAAAGCTTGCATCACTGCTATCCTTCCTCGTGAGCTGCAGCATGAAAGCTCGAAAGCAGTAAATCCAATTCCACAAACTTCTCTGAATAATTATGCCCTTACCTTTCCAGCTTTGGAGCATCTGCGATACGCATTCGTGGCTCCAGCCGTTTGGTTCATGGCGGAAACTTCTGCGTAAAAAAAAAAAAAAAAAAAAAAAGCAAATAAAGTCTTGCAGTGCTTTTTGTGTCAAAGTTTGACTGACATCCAAGAAGGCGAGCCCATGAATGTGATGAGTGTTGGGGTTACCTGGTGTGCTGGAATCGCCCCCGATCTCGAATCTCGTTATCTGTTGCGCAAAGAGCGTGTTTGCTCGCCAGAGACGTTAAACTGTCTAATGCTCCCAGATAGTCCAGAGAATTTAACGAGACCTCCTGTTTGTTGTTTCACGCAAAGTGCTGCTGCCGATAAATCACGAAGACAAACGTAAATCCGAGAACTTTTCAACCAAATCAGCTGTTTCATCTGACGGTGTGAACCCAACTTACTGTATTTCAGGACATTAACTCATTACGCTCTTCCAGTCTTTTGAAAAACCAACCTGCTCACACACCGGCGGATTCGTGAGTGTTCGTGCTTGTGTGTGCACCGCAGCAATTGCGCAAGTGCATCGCATCCGACAGCCACGGGGCTGAGGAAGCCTGTCAACGCTGCTCGCCCACTCCAAAGCAGAAAACAGCAGCAGGGACAGCAAGTTACACTACAATCACGAGGGAAAGATGATGCTGGACTGTGCAGATATGTTTAATAAAAACAACAGTCAATACTGTATGTGTATGCGTCTCTACTCTGCAATTTACCCACTTTCTGATCAAACAAAAACGCCATTGCAGGCTGATTCCTCTGTCTTTTTAATGTGGCCTATAATACCAACACTGAGTGACCTCTATCAAATTCAAATGAAATGACTGACACCAACAATTACAAGTGACAAATTGTTTGTGACAATTACAATCATTATCTCAACATGAGGAAGAGGATTTATTTCGTTTCAATTATAGCATAATAAATGAATGTTAGGAGGGCAAGCCTCCGCCGAAGTGTGACAATTAGATGGACTGGGGTGGCGCTGAGCTGTGACAAAGTTGCTGTCACTCACTTTCAGACAGGTTTGCTGATTACTTGGCTTATTGAAATGCATTCACGGTACACAGGTGGGTGTCAAATTAAAGGAAAAATGAACAGAAAGTGCCACGAGCCTCCAGAACTGCCCCTCGGCATAGATTCTCCACCATTTTCTAAAAGAAATGTTCCCTCATTTGGTGCCTTGATGATGGCGATGGAGAGCACTGTGCAACATGTCTCCCCAACGTCTCCCATGGGTGTTCAGTTGGGTAACTGAACTGTGAAGACCACAGCATAATGTTTTACATTATTTTCATATCCATCAAAGCATGCAGTGGACCCTCATGCTCAGTATGGAAGCATCAATTCCCCTTCCATTCATCACCCATCTGTCACTTATATCAAGACTATATATGTCCAACACATTCATATTTGATAAAAAGACTTATGATGATATATATTCCTCTTTACTCAGAATAAATGAAACATAAATCATGTAGGCAATCCTTCAAACTAGCAGTATCAATCAATGGCTTGAGACTGCTTGGAACAGGCTCAGGGAAGAGGTTGTGGTATATGGATGGATGTTTTTCAATAAGTTTTACCAAGTAGGTTGAGGTGCCTGAACCATAGAATATTACTGTAGTCCATTGTAATAAGCCTGGACCCTTTATTTCTAGTTTCAAATGTGTCCACATGGTGCTTTTTCTCTAAATTAAAATTGAATTCATCAAATTACCACAGAAAACCTGGGGCCGGGGAGTATTCTCGGAGGTTTGTTGGTTTTTGGTTCCCTATGCAAAATATAATGAAGCTGCCTTCAACAAACAGGTTAGATTTAGAAAATATACATTAAAAAGTAAAGAAAAAAACTGCATCGTGCATGAAACTTTACTACTCCCTCTTTGAAAACTGTGCTAAATGACTTTGAAATGATAAATTACATTTTATTGGACCAATTATGGCATTTGGAATACAAATATCACAGCTTTCATCCATGTTGTTTCATTATTATTATTATTATATGCAAAGATATTTGAGTGAGTACAATATCACATCGGACACTTCGATGTATTTTTAATGCTGGTAGATATGAGCGACTAGCTCTCACTATGTTGCTCAAGGACACATCAATAGGACACCTGCGGCTGCTGATAGACAGACCATAACTGTTTCAGGGATCTAAGACCTCTAGTCTTCTAGTTTCAGGACATCACTCTCCCCTTTAAATGAGCCTGTTGACAGAATCTATCAGCAGACCATCAGTCAGTGTGGGCGTCCGGTTGTCACTATGTGGACAGTGCTGATCCACAGCGAAAGGTAAGAACATCCGAGACTCAGGTTTGCCTCTACATTTGCACCGCGCTGTCACTTCCAGGGTTGAGTCTGACCTACAGATCGTCTCGGAGAGAGGCTTTGGCTTTACATCAATTCTTTCACCACCAACTTTTCCCACAGAAACTCAGGCAGAGAGATGCCAAACAAAAACCTTTACCAAATGATGTGTGAATTAAAAGAATCACGTTGAAGCTCAACTCAACGCCACATCGAGGAGCTGCATTTTTGTTGTGTTTACACTCCATTTGGCACAAATGCTGACTTACAGTAGTTGGCCTGCTTCTTGTTCACTACAGCGAATGTGGGCCTCCATCACAGTCGTATTGATTGCGTAGCTTATGATGTTTTCCTGTGTGCAGATTTTAGTGTGAAATCAGCAGGGTGCCCCTTGACGGGACTGCATTAGGGAGCAATCTTTTCACAGAAACCTGCGTGCGTCAGAGTGTATTCTTATCGTAGAGGCTTTAAAAGAAACTTTAAATTCAAAAAGCTCGAAGTAGATTGACGCTGCAAAGGTAGAGAGTCAAAAGAACAATGGTGTGATCAAAAGGTAAATGGCCACACTTATGAAAACTCTGGTGCTGTTGCAGAATTAAGGGGTTGCAAACTGTAATCTTCAGGCACTTAGGAGCAGAACCAGTGCCAGAATCAGACTGAACACGTTTAATGACTTGTCCAGGGCACAGCTTTGATGACCAGTTTGGACCTGTGGAGTTCTTCAGGGTATAAAAGTCATATTGGAATAAGTAGCAATCGGCATTCAAAGAAGATTGTTGGAAGTTTCATGTAAAAGTAAAAATTTTAAGGTGTTTTCGGACTGGGCCTGAAATTAATTTCAAACGGCGCCATCCAAAGTCAATGGAAAGACGCTGGTGGTGGCAGCTTTTGTGAGTTGCAAATGTTGAAATTGAGGGATAAAATTACAATTGTCGCAAAATTATAGGACTGTACTTCATGAATGTTCAGTCACCAGAGAAACTGAAAGAAAGTATCAGGGAGAGTACATTGTAGGTGTTGAGGTCAATCTGACAGGCGTGCATGTCGGCAACCCATTGTTACGCATATGACCCTTTTCACTGCAAAGATTCAGAGATATTTAGGCCTGCATGTTTCTTTGCTGAAGGGCCTTAAAAAGATAGCATCACAATTGTACAAGTCTGTCTGAAAACGTGTGCATATTTATTGATGTACTCATCCTGTTGATACTGCTAGCTACCTTCATTGGAAGAGAGATTCAACACTAGGCTGGGTTTTTTGGTTGGATAAATATAGCCGACTCTTGCTGGTTTCTCCAATGTTGCAGACCCCAGCTTTAAGCTTGCTAGGACCAATATCAATGTGGTTGGCACATTGGCTGTTAAAGCAAATGAAGAGACTCCAAAGACACTACAGGGTTCAAAGTGGGACAAATCAAACGTGTCACTTTAGTCTAAATTTACCTTAACTGTTTTTCCATGAGCAATGTGGCTTTCCATTCAACTTCCTGTCATCATCTGTAGATTTATTACTCACACGTCAGAGTTCACTGCAGTATCTAAGGCTGAGAAAATGACACCAAACTTGCTTTACCCACCGGAGAGGCAGCTGTAGTTTTCTCCAACACTTTGGTTGAGGCTGGGTCAACGAGGGAAAACAAGCCTGTCTTTAGGAGTAAACAACACATTTCACATCTGAGATCTGTAGCTTTAGTTTAAGGCGAATCTGCATCACCCAGATGTATTCTCTAGTAACTCTGAAAAAGCTCTTGAGCTGTAAATATCAACTTTCAGAAAAGTTTGAAATGCCAAGAGGTAATGCTCAGTGCGTGGCTTTAATAAAATGGGTGGTTGGCTTTCATACGGGAATCCTCTTTCTCCAAATGCCTCTCATCAACATGGTGGAGATTATCTCCATTTGATAACCTTTTGGTATGCAAGTCCTCAGATATTTATGTCAGCGCTCCACACTCCTGCTTTATTTTGTGAATGTTAATGTGGGGGGGGGGGGGGCTGCTTTCTGCCGAGCTGTAACCGGGTAATAGACTTATGCATGATAATGTTCGGTGGGGATAATCTCATTTTGGACGCTGCTTCCCCCCCCCCCGATAGCATCCTAATTGTTAAATACAGATTTTTCCGGTTCTCCAAACTTTGCAGATGCTTCAGAGAGGAACATCAAATACGTTTGAGCTGAGTTGGTTTAGATGCGATGGGCCAGCATTTTAAAACCATAATACTGATGCTTTCAGATAATGTGGGGCAGGTTTTTAGCAAATGATTTAAGGGTTTAATACACGCACTAGGCAGTATTTGCCCCCTGAAGTTATTATCTAATATCATGATTCTAATATTCTCAGGTTGCACAAAAATAGTGATTCTAAAAAGGTGAAAAAAAGATAATTAAGTCTTCACTTTTTTTTCAGCCAGAAGAGATGGCAGAATGACTACACAGATGTAGTGGGAACTCTATTGGGTGCATTTACACACACACACACACACACACACACACACACACACACACACACACA
>NW_022280040.1:9082106-9111617 GCF_004355925.1 Anarrhichthys ocellatus | reverse complement strand
ACACACACACACACACACACACACACACACACACACACACACACACAAACATAAAAGCACAGGAAATAATTAAATACATCTAAAATAGCAATGTGTTTGTTTCACAATGTGTTAAATCTGAACCTAACCAAGACAGTGACTTAGAAATTCTAAACAGCCCAGTTGGCCCAATTTAAAGTCTTTGACTAAGTTATGTGCATCGACATTTCCCAAAACAGCCGTCTGTGTTCTTTGCGGTGAGTCGTGCGAGTGTGAGCAGAGCATGATGGTACGTATAGGTAGGTAATCCCTTCATACCTTTTATAGAACAAGATCACAAAGTGTTTCACAAAAAGAAAAGTAATAAGAAATAAGAAATAAGAAAACAGTAAAAGAAACATAGAATAAAACAAAAGCACTGGACAGGGTGAAGTGACACCGAGTCCAGTTTAAATAATTGAGCCTTCTGCTACTTTTTAAAGGCCTAAACAGAGGCCACAGATCGAATGTCCAAAGGGAAAGGGTTCCACATTGCCGCTGACCCCACTTCAAGGGCACAGTAAACTTTTGTTTCCAGTAGAACTCGAGAGACAACCAGTAAAGACCCAAGTGACCTAGATGACAATGGAGCAGGACAGGAATGTACCACGCAGGGCTCTATATGCGAAAACAAGAAGCTCAAAATGAATCCCGATGGGAAGCCAATGTAAAGAAGATGCACGTGAGATCAACAGCCTTTGCAGCAAAGTCGCATTGTTTGAATAGATTCCACCACTTTGATATATGAAACACAGAGTTAACAGGGCGACCGGTTTATGAGATTTGGGCATTCTATTGTGGTTGACTTGGGTCACCAAATGCTTTTTCCAATATGTATTACTTCAAAGCTACCTGCAGCTTTGAAGCTATAAAGTCTCACTGCTGAAGTGTTTATATGGTGTAAAATAATGTTAAAACTAACATTTACTATTCAGTGGCTGTTGTGTTGAAGCTTGCTACCTTTAAGTAATGTAAAATGACTTTCATATAGCAAAATTGAGATCATCCATGTAGCAAATAACAAATACACTCAAACGTTCCCTGCACGGTTGTTTGTTTCAGTTTACACTCAACAATGAGGTGATTCTCTGAATGTTATGCACAACACTTCAGCTTTAAAGCAATAATCAGAATAATGTAATGCACAATAAAAACATATTGTTGTTGGACACAATGCAAGAGTGATCATGAATTACCTGTGTAGGAGATTAAAGGTAGATATGTGAGGGAGAAATAATATCAAGGCTTAAAGACGGCAGCAGTTCAGTAGAAGCAGTTGTGTTTTGAGTCTCTGATTTTGACTTTGAAATGAGTGCAGAGGAGGAAAAGGTCGTCCCGTAGATTTAGGGATTAGAGCAGCTGCTGGGCGAATCCCAGTCCACATCTGCTGCCTGCCGTCCTGCCTGCTAACACACCTCTGGCTCCTCAGCAACACTTTGGATGCCAACTGATCCTGAATCAGTCCACGGGCAGCAGATTTCATGTGTTTGTCTGCAATAACGTTTGCTTTGCTTTCTGTTGGCGTGTGTTAAAGCGGTCAAATCTGAATCACTGAGCGGAATAGTTTGTCCGTAGCAAAAAAAAAACAACATAATTTAGTTCAATCATGTTTTCAAATAAATAATGACAGCAGATCCGTAATAATGTAGGATTTCTGTGGTTGAGAGAGTTCACAGACTGGATCCTTTTAGCAATTTAGGCAACAAATAAGCGAGGAAATGAAAGCACTGACTTGTTTATCATGATGACTAGATTCTCGTAAATTCATTACCTGGAACCTCCGGGACAAATAAAGTTTCAGGAATACAGTCATTGAGTTCCCTCCTGTGAGTACAACAAAACTTCTGCGTTGTGGTATCAGACCAAATGGCATTGTTAGGTTGTTTATGTGTGTCACAAAATAACAATGGCATGCAGTGTTATGAGCAGTCCAGAACACCTACAGCGTGTAATCGCTATGCATACATCTTGTAAACAAGAACAGCACTAATTAAAATGTTAATGGATGCTTGCTGTTTAAGTTCAATCTCATCAAGTCTGTGAAATATGTCACTGCAAAGCATGATTTGTATAATGGACGACTCCTCAAGAAGACAATAATGGTCTGACCAACAAATCCTTCGTCTTTGCTGGATATATTTCCATAATCGTAGGAAGTGTAAACTGTGGAAGTATCAGATTATCATAAACGTGTTTGTGAAAAAGGCAGTGATTTGAAGCCCAAAGCCCCTCTACCATAACATATGGAAATGAGCCGTTTAATCATATTTTGATCTCGGCCCCAGCATGGAAGAGGAGATTCTCTCAGGTGGAAAAGCTATTTGATTGCTGTTTTCCAATGAGGGAACATTTGGCTCGCAGCCAAACTGCTAATGATTTACAGGTTATTACGTGACATTATGATGGTTGTTTGTCGTTGCGCGTGCAGCTGATTCACTGAAGTCCCATTAGCGATTTAAGAGTCCAATAAATGATGATGGAGTTCAAGGGCAGAATTTCAATTTAGACTTTCTTTTGTGGAGACACCTGTTAAGTTCTACTCTACAGTATAGTCTTCAAAAGTGAGAGTTGTGTTCTTAATAACTCACTTTTCACTTGTGCCTTCACTGCATATACCTGGGTTCCCAGCATGCACAAAGGAAGTCCAACACATGGACAAGAAACTAAAACAGTTCTATCAAATTCACCCCAAAGAGTCCAGGCTAGTGGCTCAGTGACGATCACAAACGTCATTAGGACACATCATCAAGGACCATGTGTTTCTGCACAAAGTTGAGTCATAAGATACGTGGAAAGTTTGCCCTGCTGGTGGCGCTAGAGGAAAAGTCAGAGGATCGCCAAAGTCAATAGGCTTCGCCTGTCGGGGAACTTGAACATCTGAACCAAATGTGATAGCAATCCGTTCAACAGTTGAGGCATTTACGACCAACAGCGGGACATTGACATCCCTTAAGCGACGCCCCTACAGCATGGCTAAAAACAACAGGTCGGTAATAAAAGAAAAAGACAAACGCAAACAAGAATTGTGGGAGCTTTTGGTTAAACTGTCACCAAACAGTCATGTTGCAGATTACATTCATCTGGAATTATCTTGAGACACTTTCGCACAAACCACAATAAAGATGATCAGTCAAAAACCCTTCTTGGGATATCTTCACGTCAAACCAGATAGAAGTTCTGCATGAATATAGATCGTATCTTAGACACAAGCAACAAATCCTGCTGCTTTTGTCCTCATCAGAAAAGATCAATGTGTAAAATTGTTCTCATGCAGCGAAAGTGCAGACACAATCCCATCTGTGTTCTTCTATCATGAATCTAATACCTGTTAACACAACAGGACTGCAAATGAGGAGAAACCCCGTTGTAGCATATGTGCATACAGACAACAGAAGCTCGTGAGATTGAAGCCGTTAACATGTGAAGATGAAGTCATTAACGGTAATGCTAACAACTGCATCTCATTTCCGACTGTGGTCCTGTCATTGTCAGAGCTCACGTTCAGGTGCAGATTCACCGATTTCACCCAATATGCTGAGAGTCATGATTTGCTTTTCCACTCCGTGACACACTGATATCAGCGGCATCAATCTGCGGCCTTCCTGCAGAAGGCTAGTTATTACTTCAGATCAGTCAGCCTTTTCCATTCCATTGATGGATACATCTGGAGAATTGTCAACACACACATGGGCAGATTATTGGTGATAACCACCTTCACACTTGAGTGGTTGACAGAGTGGTATGACATTAGGATGGATGGGCTGCCATCTCTATCTGACTCTGGATTTGCATATTATATTGTACGGTATGCTTTGCTTTTGCATTTAAAGGCCCTGAAAACTTACATTCTTATGTGTTCTTACTGTATACCAGTGGTGGGCCGTCAGGGCCTGCAAGGCCTTCTCTGCTGGCCTAAACAGAATCACATTTTATAATTTAATAATTTTTCTTAAATACACTATGTATTATAATTTATAAAAATATTTTTCCCATTATCTTATTTTCTCATTGCACAGCTACTGTCTTCCTCAGTTGCTCTGCTTCCAGTGCAGCTTGTTTTAAGTAGAGCTTTTATCCAATCAGATTTCACCTCTGTGTCTCTAGGTAAGAACAGAGACCCAGGCCTGCAGACTCAAGTGCATCCAGTGCAGTTTAAGTGAATGGGGACGATATTGTTGATTGTCATATTCTTCAACCAATCAGATCTTTAGTTTGACATGTTGGGCGTATTCTTTGACGTATCAGAGCCTGCTAGCCGGCCTATAATGACGTCAGCATTACGTGCAGCTCAGTGTCCATGTGCAGCTCTGCCGCGAGGTGCAGGGGGCGTTGTGATTGGTCAGTGGGCGAGCACGTGACTATCATGAAACGAAACTTAACAGCAGAGGCTTAGTCGGGTAGTGAATCACATCACGTGATGCAGCTCAGCCAATCAAATATGGGCATTCTGACTCGAGTGAGATGTACCACACACCATGACACAGGGGGCTGACGAGGAAACACACTGCTGAGCAGTACGTACAATGTTCAAGTTGTGAAAGTAAAATCATAAGACAATCTCTTTGGGCCATGACTTGTCATTAAGGAATGATGGTGGATCCCACAGCCAGACCAGCTGAGAACCACAGTCCTCCATGAGCGCAGTAAACATTATATTTTCCTGAATATAAGCTTCTGCATTTTCCAAATGCTCTAGTACTATTCAAACGTATTGCAAGTCCTGCGACAGAAACACAAAAACAAACAGCACGTACAGTCAGAGTCCAGATGATCACCTTCTTACAAAATTAAAGACCAAGAGATAGTTGAAGCACATAACTCACTTAAAACAACAAACTTAGTTTTGTGTCATGTTTTTAACTGTTGAAACGGTTAACTTCAGCCCTACCATGTGCTACCTGCAGGTTCACTGTATTTCATAAAATCATTTTTACCTTTGTGATGTGTTCAGATAAATCAACAAGATGTCTGATATGAATCATATGCATTAGTTCAACTTGTACTTAACTTATGTCCTTGACAGGCTTTGGGGTGTGTATGGGAGAGACAACTGGGACAAATATGATGAGGGTCACATGACTGACTGTCAGCAAAAAGCCAGACTACTCCATGTAAACCAGAGGGAGGAAACAAAACCTCACCAGTTAAGAGGCGGAGCTACACTGTGAAGAAAAGAGCTTCAACGTCACACTCCAGAAATGAAAGTTAAGTTTGTCAGAGTGGCAGACACACTGCAGTAAAGACAAGTCTCTGTTTTTCTCTCAAAGAAAAGTCAAAGTGACTTCATCAGGTCTTTCTCAACAACACAGCAGAGTCTCTTCCAAACACTGGTGAGTACAGCTGATCATATTTACACTTTCAACAACCAGGATTAACACAAAACCTTAACTTTACTCAGGCAGGAAGTTCCACACTTTTCACTTCATACTTGATCAATTGTTCACAATATAACTGTCTGTTTGTCCACAGTCCCACTATACAGTAACTCACTTTAACAGCTTTGAACAGTCTCAGGACTTTAGGAACTTGTAGCTGAATCTCTGTGGTTTTAACTTTAGTCTCGTTGCTACTTTCCTGCTCACTGATCACTTCCTACATTCTGCTTCATGTCTTTCCTCTAGCTCTTTCACATTAAAAGCTTTCCACCAGAGAACCAGTGGGAGGCTTTTAATGTGAAGCAGCTTTGAAATATGATGCGTTTGTCATCAGGTAAGCTGAGCTTTTAATAGCAGTGCTATAATTTAACTGTTTTGAGAGAGTAGCGATCTTATAAACACGAATTGAATGATCTCGTTTCTCACGGCTCGGTCCAAACACATTTTATATCATTACAACATTTCTAATATCTTGTGTTATACTTATAAGAACGGTAATCACACTGGTTTCTGTTCAAACGAATATTTAAAACTAAATGTTTTTCTTTTCTTCCACTCTGTGTAGACATGGCTGCTGCAAACTATCTGTTATCTGAAGATCAGTTTCTGTGCTCCATCTGTCTGGATGTGTTCACTGATCCAGTCACCACATCATGTGGACACAACTTCTGTAAAAACTGCATTAATGAACACTGGAATACTAGTGGCCAGCACATGTGTCCATTGTGTACAAAGGTTTTTATCTCAAGACCTGAACTGCACGTCAACACTTTACTCTCTGAGATGGTTGCTCAGTTCAGACAGTCAGCTCAACAGAAAACCAGCAGCTCAGAGCAACAAGAGTCCAAACCAGGAGAAGTTCCCTGTGACTTCTGCACTGGAACCAACTTGAAGGCCCTGAAGTCCTGCCTGGTGTGTCTGGCCTCCTACTGTGAGACTCACCTGGAGCCTCATCTGACAATGCCAGGCCTGAAAAGACATCAGCTGATCGACCCTGTGGAGAACCTGGAAGACAGGATGTGTACGAAGCACAATAAACCTCTGGAGCTGTTCTGTAAGACTGACCAGACATGTATCTGCACGCTTTGTCCCGTTTTAGATCATAAGATGCACGAGTTTGTTCCTCTGAAAGAAGAATATAAAGGAAAGAAGTTCGAGCTGGAGAAAATAGAGGCTGAAATTCAGCAGATGATCCAGAAGAGACGACTGAAGATTCAGGAGATCAAACACTCAGTCGATCTCAGTGAGGAAGATGCAGACAGAGAGATAGCAGAAGGTGTTCAGGTCTTCACTGATCTGAAGAAGTCTGTTGAGAGAAGACTGAATGAGCTCATCAAAACAATTGAAGAGAAGCAGAGAACAACAGAAAAACAGGCTGCAGACTCCATCAAAGAGCTGGAACAGGAAATCTCTGAGCTGAGGAAGAGAAGCACTGAGGTGGTTCAGCTCTCACTCTCTGAAGACCACCTCCATCTTCATCAGAGTGTTCAGTCCTCAAACATCCACCATCCGCCACCCACCAAGGACTGGACAAAGGTCAGCATCACTCCGGCATCATATGAGGGGACTGTGGTGAGAGCTGTGTCTCAGCTGGAGGAGACGCTCAGTAAAAAGATAAAGAAGCTGGTTAAAGCTGAGCTGAAGAGGGTCCAGAAGTTTGCAGTGGATGTGACTCTTGATCCTGATACAGCTCATCCTGAACTCATCCTGTCTGCTGATGGGAAACAAGTCAAACGTGGTGATGTGAAGAATAATCTCTCAAACAATCCAGAGAGATTTTCTCTCGAACCCTGTGTTTTAGGAAAGCAGAGTTTGTCTTCTGGCAGATTTTACTTTGAGGTTCAAGTTAAAGGAAAGACTGAGTGGGATTTAGGAGTGGTCAGAGAGTCGATCAACAGAAAGGAAGTTATCGCACTGAACCCTCAGAATGGTTACTGGACTGTATGGTTGACAAATGGAAATGAGTACAGAGCTCTTGATGCACCGTCAGTCCGTCTCTCTCTGAAGTCTCACCTTCAGAAGGTGGGGGTGTTTGTGGATTATGAGGAGGGTCTGGTCTCCTTCTATGACGTTGATGCTACAGCTCTTATCTACTCCTTCACTGGCTGCTTCTTCAAAGAGAAACTCTTCCCATACTTCAGTCCTAGTCATAAATATGGTGTCAAAAACGCAGCACCTCTGATCATCTCTCCTGTCAGAGTAAACTGAGCAATGAGCTGACTTGAGCATCGAACACTGAACAGGAAAGCCTGGTTTACACATAAGTTGTATTTCATGACAAATAAATAGTTTCCTCTGAATCTTTCACAATTAAAAGATTTTTACAAACATACAAGAGTTTACAAAATATGTTTTTTTCATAAATCAATAATAATGTTAATGTTAACGCATTATTAATAATGTTAAGGTTTGGACTGCTGGGGGAACAAAGCAAACATTGTGAAAGTGTCACTTTGTGTTTCTGGGTAATTGTGACGGCAGATTGTTGAAATATTGTTAGCAGTGTTTTACACTTGAGGGGGGATGAATCCGGAGGGCGACACCAACTAAAAACCTGGCGTAAATGAATGAGTGTTTGAGTGATAAAGTGTTCATAAAGTTTGCAGATTTTTGAGAGACAGATATGACTACGCTTCCCATGATGCAACTGGATGGTGATTATTTGATAGAACCTCCTTATTTCATAAACACTTTTGCCCCGTGTTCTAACACAGACAATCATCAGGGTTCACCTTTAAATCTTGGTTTGCTTTTGGTAAAAAGTTGAACCTAGAATGTATGTTAGGTGCGTTAGATATTAAAAAGATTTTACCTTTCAAACAACACCTCTTCAAATTCCTTTAACGTGCAGACAGTAAAAAAAACGGTCAGATCAATTCTTGATCATTTAAAGTCATCTGCCATCCAACATTTGTTAGAAATTCCCAGAATTGATTCTACTCACAGAGACAATGTGGCGCTCTGCAATTTAAGATTAAATCAAGACGGGGATGAAAGCTCTGAAATACTGCGTATTGATTGACTTGAGAGAGGAAAATGAATAAAAGCCTCAGACAAGGAGCTAAAATGATTTCTAATTCAGTTGGAAGAGGTGCTAAAGATTTCCCATTGCAGCCTCTCAGCTCACGCTTACGGTTTTACACGAAACCTTTGATGGCGGAACATTTACAGTAAAGCTTTCTAATGTTAGAAGAGTTGCACAGAATAATAATATTCAACCAACAGTAAAAAAAATAATAAAAAATGGTTTAAATAAAACCACTTTGAATTATGTTTGTGTTTGAATGTGTGGCAATTATAGAGGGATGTGAGATGAATACATCCGTGTTAAGATTTTCATGAGCTGCCTGTTGTTGGTGTCATTGTGTGATTATATGTGGGAGTAGAATGTGTGCTACCGAGCATGTACACACACATGCATAGATTTCACCGAGAGCTAATCCAATTCCCTTTGCAAAATCTGCATAAAGATTATGTACGTTTCTTTTTGAGGTCACACATATTTATCTACAGAAACAGGGAGTGTGTGACACAACACTGCTTTAATGAAAGCCTCAGTTTGTCTCACACAGATAAGACTTAAGTATTCAGGTCACATTGTTGAAATGTTGCAGTGTTGGGGGGAAGAAACACAGTACGTTATGACAGCAGACTGTGTTTGGTATCAATGGGTTACAATAGTGTGTTGTGTAATTAGACAATGTGTGATAATCTGTCATATGTATTAATTTATTTCATAAGTGTGTGAGGTGAATATTTGCCAGTAGGGCTCTCAGATCTCGTGATGATTAAAGCGCATTGGAATAAAAGTCACAAAACGCAAACAATACCTTCATATCTGCTCGTGAGTGCAAGATTTGCTCTGCAAGGGGAACCTGCTGTGGTGCAAAGTATGACATCTCCTTCATGTGTTTTTGACTTATTCACAAGAAGGTGTCAAGACAAAGAAACAGAGATGCTGTCATGGTGACTCGATGTCGCGGCAGAGGCACCGCTGATGTCTTTGTGCGCTTGCACTTTAACGAAATACTGACACCAGCTGAGCTGTCAGGCCTCCTCCTTCTCTGCTTCATCAGTAACTTTGCCAGCTGGCAGACGGAAGAAAAGAGAGGAAAACACAGACAAATGAGATTCTTACAGGCCCACGACACAGATCATTACAGTAATGGCTTTGTGAAGTCACTCTTCAGTCAGTTATTGTGCCATATGGTAACTGTTTTACTGGCAAGAGTGGACTGGAAAACACTGCAAGGTTCAACACATCCCTCAACAGTACAGAACTTTTCCATATTTGCACATTTCTAAACTCAATATCCTGCAGCAGCATGTACCAAACAAGGATCAGTCCATCAGGGAAGAAATGTTTATCATATGTTAAACAAATATCATATACAAACTTTCACTTTATTCATAAAGACTAAAATCACATGCATCTTCTAGTGGAGCAGCTAAATTCATTCCTCGATGTAGCTAGCAAGCTAACGACTACACATGCTCACAACACGTCTTTGAGCTTCGCTCTACTTTCAATAGTTTGCCGTTAATTCCCACAGGCATTTTGTTTTCAGGATTTAAGATTATTTCATTCGATAAAGATTTCTTAAAGTGAAAGGGTGCTTCTTGAGCTAGCGAGCTTGCTAAATGTCAAAGCGCTAATAGGACCAAATGTTGACACAGTGAATTCAAAAGATGTATTATTATTGTACCATTGGCTAATGTCTCAAACGATTCCTTTATTGCGAAGCAGTTTATCTACTAAGACAGAGCAATTGAAATAAAAAGTGGATGGTAACAGCTAAAACTACAACAGTTTCTTCCATTTTGGACTCACTACTCATCTACCAATGAAGAGTGATCACTCTTAGATCAGAAAAGCATGTTAAAAAGGATATGTATGCTTAAAGAAATGAAAATAAAGCTTGAACAAACAGCCACACTTAAGGGAAACAGTAGGTTAAATGGATGTGACCTCATACAGTAGCACCAAAACATCACTTTTTAACCTAAGTGACAATGTACTGATAGTAAAACTAGGAGTAAGCTATGTGCGGTTCCAGTGTGACAGCGGTGAAAGCCTTTTTCCTGCAGTGTGCATTAGCAGAGACGCGACAGAAGGACCTTTGATGATAGATATAAAGAGAGCCGAGAGCGTGACGGGAGATAAAAGTGTGTCTGACTTATTCCACATTGCTTGAAGGATAAAAACAATTGCTTCACATCTCGGGAAAATAAGCCCAAATAACTTTCTTGTGATGACAATTTACACAAGACAAAAGCTGTGATACACGTCTGACTACACAGACCGACAGGATTTGTTCTATATTAAACTGTAAAATTAGACTATTGTGATTTCTTATTAGCTGGAGAAGTTTTGCATGATTTGACGGCACTCACTTCTGAAATCAAAACAGCCTTTTATCAAGTCTTTTTTAAGATAAAGACTCTTACATCCTACCCCCCCCCCCCTTCAGCTGTGGTATCCTCAATGGCCCAGCAGTTCTCATGTATGATGTTGATGAGAAAAATCACGTCACTGTCATCTGTACTGTAAGAGCGATGGATTGCAGAGAGCTCTCTACTAAACGAGGGGTTAAATTAAAACGCGAGATGAATAGCCACACTGGCTGCGGCAGAGTTGTTGCCATGGTGACCACTTTAATGGCAAATGATGGTGATGAACCTGAATATGCATCCCTGGGCTATCTCATGCTAATACATGAAGACGGTGCAGGAGAGAAAGCCAGGAGAAACATTCACAAAGCATGCAGGGAAAACAAATAATGAAATGTCAAAGACTAGCAAACAGACACATTTGTCTCCACGACTCTGAGACGATGTTTCCCAAAAGATTTCCTGTTTTCCGTTGATAGACGTACACATCTACTCATGCAAGAGATTTAACAGATATCGAGAGAACGAGAATGTTTTTCTTCAGCCGACGTCTGTCTGCGCAGTGAAAATATGTCAAGTGATGATACCATCAATCCATGAACTTTATTCTCTCAGCAGATTATGTCTTTGAGTGTGGAAGTTACTTCTTTACTGCTTTTCCATCCGCCCACATAAAAACTTCTCATGACCCACTTGGTAATCCATCATCGTATTTGGCTCTTTAGTTTCTGCGATCGGAATACTTCTCTAACATTATGAGCAGGATTTCCTGGCACTGGTAAATCTAATGATTCCACAAAATACACACAAATGTAAAGCTCTTGACTCTGAGAAGTGTCACTCTGTGTAATCCAGTGTATTTAACATTATTATTACAACAAATTAACTTTTCAGCTTTCAAATTTTAAGCAAACAACCAGAACAAATGTCCATGTGATTAGGCAAGGAAGGGTCTTAGTTTTGAGTTTAGGAGCTTTTCTTGTGACTAAGTTTTTCCGTTGCATCCACAAAAAAACAATTGTTTTCATGTTTTGTCATTTCATTTCAGATTGGCCCCGTTCCCTCTGCGAGGTTTCTTCTAATTGGATGAAAATAAGCGATGATGCTTTTGAATAGTTTGTGCAATATTTTCCGTCTGAACTGAGAAGTATTCATAACATGGTGTGACTATGAGTGCACACAGATGAAAAGGGTGAGATGTTTCAATGTCACAGCAACCTGATTAGTACGAGGAGGAAGTCATTTTGAAGTAGACTTCTCATATCAGAGGATCAGCTTCATTTGGTAATAACGTGCACACGCATCGACACAAAGCAGTTTATTTGGGTAACCAGATACATCCAGGTTCAAAGATTGGTTCACACCAAGATAATGAGTCTACATTATCTCATCCACATCACATCACCTCCTCATGACTTTACATGTGCACAAAGCACTGCAGATAATCACATCTTCAGGCACATTGCCATGTGAAACTACGTGTGCAGTTACCCAAAAGCTGAGGAAAGTCAATTAGTTTGGAGGACATAATATTACAAACATTTTTTAAGATAACAAAATTGAAGTGCAACAGCACAAAGAGCTACGTCCTCCAAAATGAGGGTCAAGTTGGATCAACACCTCTCTAAATTGTTGATTAAACTGGCAACTTTTTATGAGACAGATTTTTGCACAATCTGTGATTCGGTTTAGTTGAATTCAATTTGCTTTTCTAAATTCCATAAAAGAGATTTGGGTGTCAAATAAACAACTTCAAATCATGTTAATCCTTGAACTAAAATAATACATTAGGTTGACTGGCAATGACAAAAACAATCTCAAAGTAAAATCTTACATTAGTAAGTTAATGTACATCAACGACATAGTAAAATAGATTCTTAACTATTACATTTTGTCCTTTGCTGGATGAGCCGGCACTGTTACAACACACGTCAGTGACTCCTTCAGCGCTACTGTACACAGCTTCAGAAGAAAACATCCTCCGTTACACTCGCTTTGATAGGATTAGTGCAAAGCTGTAGGCAGGAATGTGGAAAACCCTATTTTACATAATGTGTTTCTGTGCGTGAGATTTTTCTGAATTCACATGTGGGAGCTTTAATGAAATGTTTACACCAACACCACTTACACCTCCTCACGGACACGCGATCAATGGCGATACCTGCCTCCTGTGGGAGTTGGCGCAGTGAGATTTTGCCAGAGTGAGCAGTATATTGAGTTCTTTCAGTGGCTTGATAACGACCGGTAGCTACAGTCACAGCCGCCAGCTTGACAAAATGATAAAACTGTGTCCTACTTTCACTTTTTTCTCCCAAACACTACTTATGAAAAGTAGTGTTTGATAAGACCGTGGCCTTCCTCAGCCATTCTTATCCTCCGCTCCCTAGCCATGCAGCCATGGTTTTTCCCCCCAAATGAAATTATTTTCTTTTGTGTCCTGGTAATATATTCATAGCACAGGAAAACAAGCAGAGGATCAAGATCAAGCGGCCCAGAGAATATCAAATGGAATATATTCATGGGGCTGTGTGGGTTCTCTCTGACAAAAAAAATGAATAAATCAAGCATATTTTATATAGGACACACCCTAACCCTACTGCGGGGCTGTCACTTTAAGTTCTAAAAGAAAACGACAAGCTTACCTCGTCATGTCGACACCTGCTGCGTTGATTGGGAGAGATTTTATTCCAGAGACGTCCCCGAGTCTGGTTTTATACTCATGTAAAAATCGAAAGAAATAAAAGATCATTATTCTTGTTGTTTTTATCACTTTAGGCGAGAGGATTTGGAAGCATATAAACATTATACAGAGATGAACAGTTTACTGTCCGTCTTTATTCTATATCATTTGTCAAATAAGGATGTGCATGAATATGTACAGTAAGTAAAAGGTACGTAGGCCTGCATTATATAACATAAGATTTGCATTTGATTGCCTTAAATAAGTATTAATGATATCAGTTCGTAGTTTAGGTGTTCCCAAATAATATCATAAGCAAATGAAACGTCAGTGAGAGAGCAGCAATTATTAAGTATTGTGAATATTTATGAATGTTTTGAATCAAAATTCTACACTGCTATAAGCAGATATTAATGCATTGTAAGTATGTTTATAATGCGTTG
Organism: Anarrhichthys ocellatus; assembly: GCF_004355925.1. Taxonomy (NCBI): domain Eukaryota; kingdom Metazoa; phylum Chordata; class Actinopteri; order Perciformes; family Anarhichadidae; genus Anarrhichthys; species Anarrhichthys ocellatus. The sequence goes on along the minus strand of NW_022280040.1, from coordinate 9,097,710 downwards.
ACATGGGGCTCTTTGAAAGTGTGCTGTTGCTTTTCTGGCGGGGACAGTCTTTAAATGAAGTGAAGTTTATGTCGATGGTATAAGTGGCATCCACCTTATTTTATGAAAATGTGTCAGGAAAAGACAAAAGTGTATTTGCAATAGCATTACGAGAAATGAGCATGCCCTTTTGGATTTTTAAGTGGTTTAATTCTAGGTTAATTAGGAGAAAAACTGTATTTTACAGTCTCTTAAAGATATTTTAGAGAACATTTCTAATTTGGATTTTCCCCATATATATCTCTTGTATATCTCATATACAAGTACAATGTGCATTTCATGGAAGGCTGTGCGGATAAAACCTGTAACACCAAGAGACAAAAGGTCACGTAATACACTTCTATTTTTAACTTTGTGGATATCTGTTCAAGTGGATAAAAAACACTCCTAATTAGTCCATCTGGGAGCCCATTGATCCGTGCATCAGAGGCTTACGTGCAGTCTCTCTCAATAATATGGATCGCAGGGGAAACAATACCAATACACATCTGGATGCCAATTGAGCTTTTGTCTCCATCTAACTCTGCGATGCTCTGCTAGTCTTGCGTGTAAAATAAAAAAGGGAAGCCTGTCATCACCTGCATTCATCACTGTATTAATCATTTATCTATTCATCTGTCGTTTGTGATCCTGTGCGTGGCGGGATCGAGCTGCCATCGACTTGCTCTAAATAGACCGTGCTCACATGGCGACTCAATCTGATGTTCTTTTGACTTAGTTTAAATTGGCACCAAACACCACGCTCTAGTTGGGTTCTCACAGAAGAGCAGGAAAAAAAATATTTCCAACACTGCCTTTGAACTTTATGCCGAGGAATTCTTTTTAAGTTGAAAGCAATGATGCACCTGAGTCTTTGAAATTGTGTCTCTTTGACTTCCAGATCAGCAGAAGTGTAAAGTGTGAACTACAGAGGGATCGGGTGTATTTACAGTAGACCGCTGTACCGTGAGACACAGAGGACTGAAGCTCTACATACTTCACTGCTGCCTGCACACAAATGGACATCAAAATGCATCCAGAGTTATTTCCCATCGCTGATCTTCAGCGGTAACATGGAAGCTTGTTCACCGCGTTGTGCATAATGTGATTTTGAGGTAGGTTTGGCACAGATGGCAAATATCCCAACTAATCGCGTTTCATAAATGTCAGGAAAATTTGCGAAACTCGGCCTCTGTGACCGAACGGCTGCGGATGAAAAAAAGGCTCTGCGGGGACTCGGAGAGAACACGGCAAAAAAAAGGTTACATGTTTTACGGGGATTGTTGCTTTCCACCAATTTGACATTTTGTCCTGATGATGATGACTTTAATGCGAGTGATGTGATAATGTCAAGGATCTTCTGCTCTGTGGACGACTGCGGAGGGTTAGCATTCAAGGTTCCCGCTTTCAAATCCATTCAGTATCTAAAGAGGATTCACCGCCCACATGCGTGAACCAAAGCAAAGGCGTACAGCTGGCCAGATACAACATCCTTTCATTTGAAAACCTTGTAAAGTGGTTGTTCACTCTCTGCAACCTCCTGACTTTGTACTTCTCTCGCATTAATGCAAAGTTCTGAGTACAATTTCAAGATTCCTCTCTTGCCTCATTTCTTATTTCCTCCTGAGAGCTCTCCCCTCTCTTGCTGCTCATTGGGTGCCTCCCTGGCGAACGGATGAAAGATTTTGCCTGAAGTCCCAAAGGAGCTCCCTGACAAAAATCTATCCAAAGCCAACCTTTTGCTCCCACCACCAATGCAATGAGATTAGAACAAAAACAAGTCCCCCCTCTCTGCCTAATCTGTCTTGCGGTGTGTTATTGATGTGGGATTTTTTGTACCTGCAGTAGACTACTGTGCTCCAGACAGAGATATACTCATCGACTGTAACCGCAGTGCGTCTGCCACAGTCTTTGTTTTACAGCTATCCATTAGAGTTAGAAGTGGTCCCTCTGGGTGTTACAGAAAGAACCTGGAGGTTTAAGGATCTCCGAAATTAATCCCCAAGAAGCAGCTTGACAAGGAAAGTTAATAAGTATATGACTGAAATGAAATTTCTGTTGACAAGCCAAACTTTTGGAACGGTTTCTAGAGAGTCATCTATAAATGCAAACTGAGTTGAGAGTTCTGGTAAAGTTCCATCATTCTTTTCTTCTCTGCCATTTTATGGCAATGCAGGTCCGTCTGTTGCTAAAAATCACAAGGACATTCTTTAACAATGATCTGCAGTGAAATTTGACACAACATTCATGGTCCCCAGCCCATAACCCTAACCCACAAACAACTCATGATCAAGCTTTAAGTATAACAACTTGTGTGACACAAATCCATATCCACTGGATATTAAACATGAGCTTTAGAGCGCAGTCAGAGTGTTCGTATTCAAATTAAACAGCCGGTTTGGGATTCAATCTGCCGAACTTCTCGTCACAAGCGTTCTCATACTTCATATTTCTAGGCTAGGGTCCCCAATGATGATGCTTTATGATTGAATAATGCACACACACAACAAAACGTAATGGTAAATATCTTTCCACATGGAGCTGAGCTCGGAGAATAAATTGAGATGTGCTTCTTTATATTTAGCCACCTGTGAGGTGAAGCTCATTACCATTAATAGTCTCAAATAGGATAACAATTCCCCCTGTTACCCACTTATTTGAATTACATTGAGATGGCCGAATCACTGTCGGTGTAATTGATGTTCCTCACTTACTGCAGTTCAAGGTGAGTAATGGCAGTCTTCACCTCCATTGCTGTTTCTCCCTCCATCCCCTAATGGCTCCTCTGAGAGCCATAATGGCATCCGAGACGGCAAGTCGACTGCTAATACTCTCATCTCTTTGTTACTTATGGAAAATTGAGTGACATTTTAGGCCCCGTGCGGAGATCTGCGATCCGAGGAAGACCTCTGCAGAAGAAGATGTGGGAGGCAAAAGTTAGATAACGGAAATTGTTGGGTTTGGTTAAGTAATTGGCCTGTCAGCTGCTCTAATTATCCTTTCCAAGTACCTTGTGCACTGTTTCCCCTTTCCCCACCGTGGAGAGGATAGTCGTCAGTACAGTCATCCAAGAGGGAAGATGGATGATCCAAACAGTTCTGCCGTATTTACTTCAAGGGTCTAAGCTGTGCTCAGAGGACCCACCCCCACTAGGAATAACGGCTGTTGGAAGGTAGACACGTTTGAAGTGTAAATATCCCACAGGTCAAAGACTGCAACTCAGAAGTCAGATAACGGCGTATTTTTATCCATGCAAAACAACTTTGATTTATTGCACACACTTTTTTTTTCTTCCCAGGCTGCAGACAATGTTAGGGATCTGCCAGCGGCAGATATGAGTAATTCTTATTCTTATGGTTTTGGTTTGAAGCTATATTAAGAGCAGACCGCTTGAGAGAGTTTTCTCGGCAAACAAAAGCCAGAGGGAAGGTCTGGGAGTTACAGAGGCTATCCTGTAAATAAAACATCACAGATTCAGGACCAAAGTGAACAAATAAAACTCCTCTCGAATCTGGTTTCTATCATTAGAGTCTTCATTGGGAGGTTCGGGAATGATGCTGAATTAGCGAATCTAAGCAGCCAAAGGCTAACTGCTTTCATTGCATGGTGTTTCTTTTTAAGAGACACCATCAATGCTCAGCGTCTATTATCTTTTCAAACTCTCAACCGAGCCAGTTAAGCCAAATATCCCATTATTGCAGGAAACGTGTTGTGAAGCCGCTCTGTGGATACATGGCTCATTTAGTATTCATTAAAAGGGCTCCCATTAGGCAGAGGCTGGCCCAGAGTAAATGTCTGAGGCTAAATATTTAAAGGATGGAACCAGCTAATTTCAATGTGGGTTGTAATTTACTAGTCTCTGACATCATGGCTGCTGATTTTGCAGAAAATGTGTTTCACTTAATTGAGAACCTTGTCTCTGAGGCAAATCAATCAAAACAAGTCCAACTAAATCACACTCAATTTACATATAGCTCAATAGAAATGCAAAATTCAATCATGTCTTCCAGTGGATATACAGGACTTGTTATCTCCATGTTCACTATGCTTGCTGCCTTCTTCCACGGCCTTCATGTCACATCAGAACAAACAGAGAAGCCGACTCTCTGCATGTTAGCACATTTGATCTCACATCTAAAGTCGTGTTTTCCTGACTGCAAAAGTAACACTGAATAAAAGGGATTGTTCTCTGATGAAAAAAAAAGCGACATACAGCGTTTGTTGAAGGGGAAGGCAAAATAGTGTGACCCTGGATGACCAACTGTCACTCTCAGCAAACATTGCATCGGTTACACGCTCCTGCAGATTCCTGCTCTACAACATCAGGAGGATTCACCCCTTCCTCACTGACGAGACGGCGCAGGTGCTCATCCAGGCTCTTGTCATCTCCCGCCTGGACTACTGCAACTCTCTACTTGCCGGAGCCCCGGCGTCGGCCATCAGAAAGCTTCAGCTCGCCTGGTGTTCAATCGCCCCAAGTTCTCCCACACAACTTGCCTTCTCCGTTCTCTACACTGGCTACCTGTAAGAGCCCACGTCCAGTTTAAGTCTCTGGTGCTAGCCTACAGGGCAGTGAAAGGAACAGCTCCTTCCTATCTCCAGGCCATGGTCAAGCCCTACACCCCCGCCCGACCACTTCGCTCTGCTACCTCGGGGCGATTGGTTGCCCCGTCGATCAGAGGTTCCTGAACGACGGTCACGGCTGTTTTCTGTCCTGGCCCCACAGTGGTGGAATGAACTCCCCACTGACGTCAGGACAGCAGAGTCGCTGCCCATCTTTCGGCGCAGGCTGAAAACTCACCTCTTCAAGAAGGCCTACCCTGAGCCTTCCACTTAGCACTTATTGTATCCATACTAGTGTGTTGCACTTATTGTATTCGTTTGTTTCTGCACTGTACTTTTGCTCTGGTTTATGCTCTTAGATGCTTGTTTAATAAAGGAGATGCACTTATGACTTCTGGTGACTAGTAGTTCTCTTGAATACCGATGTTGAATACACTTATTGTAAGTCGCTTTGGATAAAAGCGTCTGCTAAATGACTGTAATGTAATGTAATGTAACACATGTAACCTAACGCATCATCCGTTTTAAGCGCGTAACTGTGATTGTGTTGAACTCTGAGCACTGCTAGAACACGAGTGACCTACACTTGATAATGTGCCTGAACGCATCCTGCACAGACACTGACAGAGGACTGAAGCTGCTGCTGCTGCTTCCAACAAGCATTATGTTATATCCATGTCTGTGATAAATACACATAGAAAAGAGTAATTATACATTACAGTATCTTAATGCAGTGTAAGTGTTATTGTGTTGTAGAGATTTGTATTATTACTTTTTGGAATTGGCCCCATGTGCACTTTTTGGGAGCGGTGCTCCTGCTGCCTGCAGCCAAATAAAACTATCCGGTGAAGTAAGTTATGAAAACGTGTACAGGTTGAAAATAGCTGCGAGAAATCATTAAAAGCTGAGAACGAAGTGAGTGAAAAGCCAAAGAACAGCACAATGAGTGCAAGACCAAGCAATAGTTACATGTCAGCAACTACAGTAAGAAATACACCGTGTACTTTTCGCAAGATTCCCTGGTTTACACCTAAGCTTCTGTGCGCTGCCCTCAGCTTTGGTGTACAAAGTGCATATCATATTCTTTGGGGCTTTTGTGGCAGTGTTCCTCTTCACTAACCCCCTTGGCTAAACACCATTATGGCGCCAACATCCCAAAGAAAATAAAGTGCGACCTACATGGAGGAGAGGGTGAGTGTACCATCAGTTCCCTGAGGTGTGTGTGTGTGTGTGTGCTGGTCAGGCAAAGCCCCCATCCCGCTGCCATGCATTACACATCTACCCACCTCTTCCCTAAATTACCAGCGAAGAGCACTCAAGACATAAGAGCCTTCAGACCTCTGAGGAGCATTATTTATCAAATAATCACGGGTTTGGAATACTCGTGTTTCAATGCACACAAACGCTGGGAATTATTTTATTTTGCAGTAGCTTTCCTCTGCGTCTGTGTGGGCGTGTGAGCCATTAACCGTCTTGCCTTCACTCTAACCCTTCCTGTGGGTATATTGCAGCTTGTATACAGCAATACTATTGATAACAGATTAGAAGGCCACGGTCTACTATGAATCTATGCAACAAAAACTACCAAAAGGAATGAAACTCCAAGATAGGGTGTCTTTATTTCCATTTCTTTTGGCAGCCAGTGCAGAACAATGTCAATCAGGGCCAAACAGCGATGCCGTGCTACGAACAAATTTAATGTCCAGACACCTTAATAAGGTTGGAAACACAGATGTAACGAATAGCAATGTTAGGAGCTACAGAAGAACCAGTAAGTGTTACCAAATTTACTAAAATGTAATAAAACTTGTCAGCATTCCGTTCACTCTCACAGCATGAAGCAACTGCAATTCAGTCATCTTCTTAAGCGCGTTTCAAGCTACAGTAGCAACATTATTGCTTTGGGTTGTTTGAGAGTGTTAGAGTCAGAATTGCCGGAAGCTTCATTGCTTGCGCTCATCAAATTTGTCCAATCCCCTCAGTTCCAGTGTGGTCTCCCGTCTTTATGTGGAAAAGTAGCTCGAGCAAGGAAACCAAGGAATGGAAAGAGAAAATGTTTGGAGCTTCTGGTTTGTGCCAGAAGCTCAAAAATATGTATCTAAACACACACACAAACACAAACACACACACACACACACACACACACACACACACACACACACATACACACACGACAGGCCTTGGTTTACATTTCAGACACTGATAACAGTAGACATTAACATATCTTAATCTATCATCTATAACTATTTCCTCTGAGATACAAGAGATGAAATCCGAATATAAATCTGCCTTTTTAATCACCCTGTATTTTAGTTTTGGACATATTTTCTGACACTCCACATCCCTCAGATTAATATTTCATCCGTTGCTTGGAGCTGTGTAGACACCGTCTCTCATAATATTACACAATAGCTTGTAAAACCTCAAACAGATGTAGGACAGCTTATGGCGTCATCCTGTTTAGTGTTTCCAGCAAAGCAGATGCCTTTTTCAATCCACTTTAACACAGCCAACATTCACAGCCAGCTCTCTGCTGAGGTTTACTTTACTCAGAGGAATTTAATATTTCCTTGCAGCCGCTGTGAAATTTCCTGGGCAATCAATTCCCCAATAGTGAAGGATGCATGTATTGGTGTCTACAAATAAAGACAAAGTGATGATATTGCCAAACCTTCCTGTAGAATAAGAACATGGTGCCTGAACATCTCAATAAATGTGCAATACATGCTCTTACTGTACATGTACTACATGTGTAGACATTGTGTACAAAAGTAATGCAGTACATGTGAATAAGGATGAGTGTTTGCATGAGACCTCCACATTAAGTGGATCTGTAACTAACCCGTTAATGCTGCTGCCCGCGGCGGCACAGCGTTATTTAAAACAAAAGAGGAAGCCCATCGAAGCAAAATATATTTATGGTCTCGCTAATTAAACTGCTTCAGCTTGATGTATCGGAAAATACTCAGCTTTTATACCACACAGGCCGCCGCTTGTTAACTAATCCATACCACAGGAAATGCAAATGCCGTTTCCTGTCTCACTGCTGCAGCGGAGAATTGAACGCTGCGGTGGAAACCCGAGTCAGGTGAGCAGCAATTACATTACTCACATCATTGTAAACTGATCATGTGCGGGAAAAAAATAAAATGTAGGAGGGGAGTTCCTCTGGGGAGCGGACTGAAGTTTCAGAGTTCAATTCGAGGGATTCATTTTCTCCTCTCTGAAAAGATGCTCTGGCTGAAGGATCCATTTCAGCTCCATCTGCTTTTCTATAAGAGGGCAGGCCCGACTTCTTTATGAGACCAGAGATTCCTCTATTGGAACAATCTTACTTATAACTGAATGGAAACTCCCAGGCTATTTATTATGCTTTATAGAACACTTGCAACTTGTGCACAAAGCCTTCTGCTTTCCATTGTACCTCACCCTGCTTTCAGCTGTAGGTTGTGCAGCCCTGCAATCGTTTTAAGTCCTTTTAAGTGGATATTGTGGACTTTTAAATCTGATGCTTGCAAGTGTTTAGGTCAAACAAACACAGCACCTCCGTCCAGGAGACTGCTGTTCGTGTTCTGTGCAAAACTAAAGGTTAGAGTTTCATTTTTGTCGAGTCAGTCGTTAGTGTCGTTAGTCACGTGACTCACGAGAGTTGTTGGTCAGTCAAGTTAACATCAACCACGCTCTTTTCCTAAACCTAACTTCCTAAACCTAAATTTTATTTTGAAAAGACACAATGCATTTAACCAACGCATACCAACACGCCATCCCTGACATGTGCACTGGTTGGTGTGAGAATAAATATACATGCACACATTGTTGTTCAGGTGGTAGGACCTATTGGAACATCCATGACGTTTATCATTTAGTGACAAAATAGTTTCTTCTTTTAACCTCTTAACTAGGTTGAAGAAAAAAAAAAGAAGTAAAACTTCTAACTAGTGTATCGTTATTACAGCTGCTGTGAAATGACCCCAGATTAAACTGGAAACAGGTAGGTAGGTAAAGGTGCTGTGAACTCTATTAATCAGCCTCCTGCTGAGCTCCTGCATGCTGGTTTGAAAAACAATTAAGAACGGTTGGTTTTAATTGATTAGGACAGAGGTAATCTGTAAGTGCTCTCAGCCCCGTCCTCGACATGGCAGGAAATGCACGGTGTGTGACCGATAAAGAAAAGGATGATTGGCTTTCAAAGAAGAATATTCAGAATTTCTCATAAAAAAAGGTATACTTTTTTCAATAACCAATTCCATTGCAGTGTCCTGTACAAATAACAAGAACAGTGTGTGCGGTATATCACACACACGCGGCCTAAAATAACCACCATCAGAATGGACCGCAGTCACTGCTGGAATTTCAACACACTTCACATTCTGCTTCATTACCTCGGAAAATGTCACAGAAAGCAGCCGGAAAAGTTCAGTAATAAGCTCGTTATTTGTGCCAACTAACACGCTAGGAGTACCACATTTAAAACAGTAGTCACAGCTGCATTCTTGTCCCCCAGTGACATCAGCTGCCCAGCTTTCAGCTGTTCATCGACCAGAAACTTTCTTCATGAATAACACATTAAACCCGGTTGCCGCCATTCAAAAGACCTTGAATTTTTATTTCACGAAGGCGTTATGTAAATTTATTTCTGGCATTACTGATCCGTTTATTATTCAGTGTAAGTGAAACTTCTTTGATTGGTCAAATAGTGGTTCGAAACTGGGATGTGGCGTTTACTCTGTGGAGCCCAGGGCTGGTTTTGTTTTGGTTGTTTTTACAGATAATGAGGCTTGTGATTACCATCTTAATAAGCATTAATAAGAAGCGAGTGATGGCAAAAGGCACATTTGCAAACAGTACACACAGAATAGAGTATCGAGGAATTAAATACTTGGGAAGGGAGCTATAATCTCGTAAAAAATTCAATTAGCCGACTTTACAAAAGGATTATGCACAAGAAATAGATTTAGCACGATAAAGCATTTCATTGTAATCAGATAGCAGTTGCCACTCATACAATTTCCCGACTGCATTGCGACTCATATTTTCTCATGAAACGCAACACAAAGTCAGGTAGCAGTTTAAAGATACAACCCCCCCACCACGATTTGCTTCTGGAAAACGTATCACCTTGACAAGGCTTCCATTATTAACTTCTCATAATTAACTAATCAAAGAAGTCACATTCATGTTCTGTCCCAATGTTTCATTAAACATTTCCAGCTGATGGCATCTTCAGGACGAGGATGAGAGAGGTTGTTCTATGGGGAATGTAATATTGTGTCATAAAATAAACACTTTTTTAAATACATAAATTCTGACACGTCTCACTAACTGAGAACATACAGTAAATCACTATAGGAAAAACACCCAACAGCGTATTTGAAGAAACAAATCTTTTCACCAAACTCAAATGTCAGCTTCTGAATTTAGTCTCCATTGATTCTTGTGTTTGCTAATTCACTTTAATGGAGAGGACAGATGAACCCTGATGTGACCCATCCAACATTTTCTGTCAGCAAAGTCAACAAGCCAGATAGAAATGCGTTTTATTAAATATCTGCAGAGCAGACATTGTTGATTGGAGGCTCCAGATCACAGCGAGCTGATAATCAGGCCGTGAGCGGGTCAAGCCTTTTCAGCTGAAAGTCTGAAAGAAAACAAAAAGTCTCCTGGAATAAAATTAAAACAGACTTCAAAGTAAGGAGTTCAGATGTGGGCGATAATGATGTGGAACTGGGCACTTTCCCAAATTAAGGTGAGAGAGTGCACAGCAGAAACATTTTCTTTTGAGTTGAGCTCCAGCACACAAAGCAGAGCTGTAAAGACGGCTGTGGAATTATGGGGTTATTACTGTATGTTAATCAGAGTCTTATTCATGTTTTTGTCTTTCAGTTGTTTTGTCGTTTCCTTTGTTATTTTTTGTCTTGTCACACATTTGTGTTCTTGTCTCTTGTCTGTTAATTTGTGTCTGTTGTTCTTGTCCAGTCTTCTGTCTATTGTCTCTTGTTGTTTGACTGTCTCTTCTTTGTCTCTTCTCTAATTTGATAATTTTTTTGTCGTACCTTTTGTCTGCTTTATCACGTGTCTTGTTTTTTTGTTTGTTGTCTTTTCTTCTATTTTGAGGATTGTTATTAGTAGGCATTCTATACTGTGTGTGGTCTGCTATGATTGCCAGCAAAAACACTCCAGTTAATGTTGTCTTTTAGTGCAAAACATTGGTGAGAGAGAGGGTTTTGTCCTCTGACAGATCAGGAAGAGGATGCTAAAATATGTATGGTTTGGCCTTTGGTCCGAGACCTATGGAGAGACCATGAATAATAAATGATCTACACCTCCTATGGATTTATCTGTTTATGTCAGCTACTTTTTAAAGAAGTGCATCCCTGACTATGACATTGTGGAAACAAGATCAAACCTTTTCTAACAACCTAAACCAGCATTCTTTCCTGCTCTTTAGAAAATGAATTTCTCCGAGGTGATGTGCTGCAGCCTTGGATGAATCTTAAAACCTATCAAAAGTTGCCATGATTTTAAACAACTATGGTCTGGAGGCTCCAACTATTAAAAGTTATTTAGTTCCTAGCTTTAGAAGGAAATTGAACTGCCGTAGCTTCATGTCGCCGTGTACAGCTGAGGGAAAATGGATGTTAATGTCTGACTGCAGTCACTTAAATTGTCATCAATCATGCTACTATTTGGCCTGACAGCGTTTTTGTTTTTTTCCTTTGCATGTCATTACGCAGCACTCCAAATTGCAGAGGTTGAACCGCCAGTCAAACAGATTCCTCGAGGATTCCCTAAAAGGACTGCTGTGGAGAAATGATCACAGACTTATTTCTTTATTCATGAGCAACACTTTGGCATCTTTCAGAGAGAAGCCGGTGTAGGGCCGACTCCGGTCGTCTTGTCGTCAGTCATTGGATTTCAAGCTTGCCGAGTCGACAAAATAAGTGTAGCCATCCGTGATGGTGGGTTCATGGGGAAAACATGAATCAACATGTGTGTGTGTGTGTGTGTGTGTGTGTGTGTGTGTGTGTGTGTGTGTGGGTGGTACTGTGAGCCTTTTCAGGAATGCGTTTCTTTTTCAAACAAATCGCGCATCAAGGCAGTGCTTTTCCTTTTCATCACAAAGTCTTTAGCTAGTGTTTGTAATCTGGAGAAACTAGCAAGAGTACGCTAGATTTTTTAAAATTATCCAACATAAAAACTTTGCTATTTATCAATAAAAGTAGCTAGCAGCACTAGCTCCAAACGTTGCGAAATCTAGCAAGCAAAGTGCCATCCAAAGCCACTCCCCCAAAATTAGGAATATTAGCATTTGATTAATTTGCTTTCAGGTAATAATGAGAATTAAAAAAATTAAAAAAACATGTCAAACTATTCCTTTAAAGTTGACGTCAGGGCGCTTTCTAAAATCCAAAGAACTTTTTGGCTTCCTCTCCAACTTGGCTTGTAAAAAAAAAAGCAGCAGGGGACAATTGCTACGAAATAACAGATTGCAAAAATATGGCAGTGAGAGCTGAGGTTGGCAAACGAAGCACTCTATGTTTGGCTGTGAGGAAAGTATTAATAAAATATGTTATTTGAATTTGGGATTCTGTTAATAGGACCTCTATTGTCCTGTTTTTTGGCCGCTCATAATTCAGCCATGGCTTATAGAACAGATATTGAGCGCACAGACACATCGGCATTTGAAAATGAACTGTGCTTTTTATCTCCTGCTGACCTCATCTACACATGTCCTCTGGCCTTGACTTGCAGCTTCTCTAAGGGACCGATGGTACCTGATGAGACAAAGTGTTACCTTCGGATGATCTTATTCAAGGTACATGCAGGGTACACAGTTCATTGTCCTCTTACTCAATGAGACTAGCATCCTTACATCCTTCCCCAGTCATCAATGGTTTATAGACCACAAAGAGAGAAGGAAAGGGACAGACATGCAAAGAGAGGATGTTAGAAGAAAAAAAAAACAGCCAGATGAGGAAAAAGCTAGAAAGAGGGGTCCGTTCAATATCTATAAACTTATGAAAGCAGCCATTTCAAAGAGCGGGGAAAAATCCCATGAAGCTGAGGGATCAAAGCTGGCAAACAGATGAAAACAGGTGGGTTCATGGCTACGAATATGAAACTCTCTCTCTCTGTGAGCTGCACACCCTTACTCATCACAACCTGGAAGAATATCATTGGGGACACTATGGCCAAACCTATCCAATTCAATAGTTCTGCCTAGACTCTATCATCTAGCAAAGGTGTAAAAACAGATAGAACACAAACCTCACTCGAGATATAGCCACAGTCAGTTAAAAACTCAGTTTCAAGAGCTGTGCTGTTAGACCTAAGAATACACAAATATATCTTCAACTGTGTTTTGTATAAAACGTATTTTCTTATTCAGTAAGAGAAAGTTGTCGGAAGCTGAGCATCTAGAATCAAGCGTCGGAAAGGAGAACCTGTACATTTTCACGACTCAAATAGGCTTCCTCTTCAAATTGCAGGTCAAGTGCTGCTCCAGGAGCTGAATCCATCAATAGTGATGTATTATACGAGAGGCATTCCAAAACAATAGCAAACACAGCAGTTTCGGGGGGAAAAGTCTTGATATCTAACCTCCAGGACATATTGGATGAAAGTGCAGCGGAAACAATAAATTATTGGCTGTTTGTGTGCGCAAAAATGAAATTATAGCCAAGAGCAAAGTCTATGTGATTAGTACATTTTGGCTTCATTAAACTGTAATTGACCTGAAATGTGCCTTTGGAGATACTCAAGTTAACATGATTACTGTCCATTTAAAATTACTTTGTGCCGTTACTCAGTAGTGACAAAAAAAACAACTTAGTGCAAGAAAGATATTTTGAGGGGAGGGTGGTGTGTCTTTCCTTCCAAAGTGAGTCATCTAAATGAAGGAAAGATTTGCGCTTCCACTGCTGAGACGGAAAATGAAAAGACGAACCTTCACGACAAAGTCCCAGAAGGGAGTCAGTAGTTTTCGAAAAAGAACAACCACAGGAAGTGTTTAATCATCAGCCAGGACGCAAGTGAAATACCTCCCGTACACTGTAAACTGCAGACGGGGGAAGAGTATTTCATGGTGTAACAATTTAGTGGATTTGTACAGTAAAAGCCCCCGCTCTCAGTGGGAGTTACATACAAGGGCTGCAGGTATAGAATCAACTTGTTTATTCCCGTGAGCTGACGGAGGCTGACATGTAGAAGGTTACAGATATGAAAGGAGCTGTGTGTATTCGTCCATTCATGCATATACTGTAGGTGAGTGGGCGTCGAATGGTTAGACCCTTTGGTCCTTTGGACACAAAGAAACACGGAAAGTCAGACGATTGGATGGAAAAGCATCAGAATGCATCGAACAACACAGTTCCAGACCACAGTTTAAATTCTGACCATTTCAGTATTTAAGTCCAACATTAAAATGCAATGTTTCAAATATTAACCGCTGTTGCATATTTCAGTGTCACTGTTCCTTACAGAAGTTGAATTATTTGGTCTAGGACACGGCTACTGTGTTTGTGTGTATGTGTGTGTGTGTGAAACGGCAGCTTTGGTGGAGGATTCAGAGAACAAAGCTGGACGGACCCTTTGAACATGCTTTTAAATATTTCAGATAGCACTGATCAGATTAGGAATGAGAGCCAATCTAGGCCATATAGATCTCAGGTTGTAACCTGACACCGAATCAAAGTAACATGAGACAAGACTCTGAACCTCGCATAGACCCATCTGGATGACTTTGGGATCACATTTGAAATGCTCCATTGTTATTGAACACGCAACAGAGATAGCACAGCCAACCACTGTTTGTACCCTAATCAATGGCGGTTTCTCCTTCCTTTGACTCAGCATGGGATGTTTCGTTGGTGCAGATTTAAAAGCAGCGATGTTTGGCAGATCTCAAAAGGGATTTTTGGCTCCAAATAAAAGATGTGTGATGTGTTGTGAGGAAAGGGAAGGTCAATTTGATCCTTGCAGAGTTGGGAACTGAGTAAACCAGTTTAGATTATTAAAACTGGCAAAGGTGTCCTGCATGAAGTAGCTGTTTGTAAAGATATTCTGCTCTGCCTTTGACATATGAACAGGACAGTGTGAATGTGAACAAAGAATTCCAGTGCATACGTTTTCAAGTGATCAGATTACACAGCTCAAAATCCATTTCCCTCCTGAGAATATCCGCTTATATCTAAAGCTATTTGGCTTCTTAATGTGATGTATATGGTGTGATTTAGGGGCAGAAGATGCTGTCCTTTTTGCTTTTTACAATAGATCTTCAACCCAGTTTGTGCAACAACCCCTTCTAAGCAACCATAACAACAGCAGGTCTGTCAATCTTAAGATTTTGACACACATCGAAGCGGTGTGTGCATGGGGTTGTAGTAAGAACATCGCTCAGCAAGAATTTTTTTTTTCATTGTCTTTCCAAAAAACACTAGCAAAAGTGTAAGTATTGGAAAGTTAAAGCAGTGTTTGTCTGCTTTGAAGTTACTATGTCAGAGATCACCGTTTTGTTCTATGGCGGCACGGATTGTGATAAGTGGTAATTGCAGCCGTCTTTATGGATCTGACTTCTGAGTTACAAACCGTGTGCGCTTTAGATGTTCACGAGAATGTCGTCGCAGACATCCAGTTCGTAATAGCCAACTTCAAATGCAAGGGCCTTCATCAGTGGGTCATACGCTAAATCGCCATTGTCTTGTGTTTATGACGAGAGAGGATCCGTGCAAATGTGATGTCACTGTGATAGTGGGGCCTATCAGAGTCTTGCTGTGTTGTGGACGCTGGACTGCGTCCAGAGAGAGCGCATGGCTGTGTTCATTGTTTTTGTTGAGACTGAAAATATTATGTTTGGTACACATCAACTGTTTAAGGCTGTTTGTGTTGAGGAGAACACGCGAGCAGTGAGCCGGCTACAGTCAAATTCTCCATGTAATTAGAGCGACTTAAAAAAAACTAACTCATTACTATTGTAATTGTAAAAACAACTAGTTGAAAACAACTATATTAGCAGTGTGTGTGT
>NW_022280040.1:9066483-9081706 GCF_004355925.1 Anarrhichthys ocellatus | reverse complement strand
TTGAGGGCATACTCAAAGATAGATAATGAGTTGCTAATGAACCCCATTACAGCAAAATAACAAATACGGTGTGACGTAATCCACCAGTGATGAGATAATTACTTCCTCTCAATGAACAGTTCTTTGACCTAATTTACTGTCCTGGGAAAACAATCGCACAAATGCGGTGCGTCTCCACAGCGCTGTTTCTATATCAGATGAGTTGTGATACGTTTCATATTGTGTAACTGATCAGCCTCTTATCGCAAAGCACACACAGCCTTATCTTCACCGCATCTCTTATCTACAGGATTTATGGCCCTGGGAAATCAAATCTGAGGTGATTGCAAAATAAGCATGACAGCCCAAAAAGAAAAAGTTTGCAAGACGGAGTGAGGGGAGGACTAAAGGAAGGGCCAGGGTTGAATTTGGCAATCTGCACACATTGCTTTTCCAGTTGCAAACACAAACAGACATTAATGGATAGTCTCACTGGAGAAACTGTCTCTTTCACTCTCACTTACTTTACTTTTCTCCGCCTTGATTAAAAAAAGACATGTCCAACCTCAACACAGAGGGAAAGCCCAAGTATTGGCCTTAATAAGGCCCAAGGGTTTAAGTCAGGGGCCTGGGGAGCCACTGGAGCACTAGACCCCTCTGTATATGAAGCACAAAGAACAACCACTATATGTATAGTGTGTAGTGTGTTGTAACAATTATTCCCAAAGGTGCAAGATGGTGAGTAAAGTAGAATCAGAAAGGAAAAGTTTCAAAACAAATTCTAAAATAATTCATTACTACAACCTATAAAGGTTGTCGTCACTTAAACATTAACATACGTGGGTTTTTGTGATTTGCCGAAATAACTGATGGTCTCGTTGAATAGTCTTGACAGTCTGGTTAACTATGAAGCAACAACCAGCAGCCTTTTAGCTTAGCATAGCTTGAAGACTGGAAAGGTAACAGATGTAGCATTGATAACAAAATCCACCAACCAGCCCTCGTAAAGCTTACTAATTAACAAGTTACATCTGGTTTTGTTCAATGCATAACCAACCAGTGGTGTGACAAGGGGGTTATATCTCAGCCAGCACACAAACCCACGCAAATTACCAGTTTTGTTGTTGTTTTTACACAGATTAAAAACCGAAGGAACATGTTAATTACTGAGCTTCAGTGGTGCTAGTGAGATGGCTTCCTTTTTCCTTTGGACATAGCTGGGCTAGCTTTTTCTAAAGTTGTATCCATATTTAACAAAATTGCATGAGAAAGCGTATTTAGCAAAATGCTCGATATCGGTATCTGTGCATCCCTTATTAAAGCCACTCAGTAATGTCTTATTTCAAAGAGAAACATAGAAAACACTGTCATCTGCATAAAGACTGGTCATTTGACTTTGCTCGTCTACTTGAGATGGTGACGTTGAGATGTTTCCTAAAGGCAGGGCTGTAACATGTCTGCATCCTACATCCTGCTAATGTTGCAAGAACTGCACCAGGGAATAAAAGATCACAACTACCTATTGCTGTAAATGCAGTATAATGACAGCTTCACTTCAACACCTAGGGAACTACAGTAATGCACCATAAAAATGAATATTTTAATCAGCTTGAAGCTGTGGAGAAATTGCTCTTAATCAATAGAGCTCCAGCTAATTATATATTCATAACTGTATCCAGCATTGATTAAAAGTTCCTCACAGACTTGTCAGGTGTGGATTTTATCGGGGTGACACTTCCCTATAATGGTGCCATTTTCTATGTTCTGAAAACGCCATTAGCTATAATTATGAATCCGACTGTTAACATATTGATTCTCTTCTTAATTAGAGATGTTATCAACCCCATAAAGACACAACTCCCCATTATTTTTTGGCACAGATATGGCTGATTGAACTGCATTAATCAATATGTCTCTGAGTGATTTTCAAGACGGCGCCCGTGGTTGTCAGGGGCACACAAGTAGATCAGAATATGGCATAAGAGGCAGTGAAGGGAAAATGAAACACTCATCCGGAGAAAGGAGTTTTGTCTTTCACATTGCATGCGGCCTCCTTTGGAAAATAATGAACATATAGATCATAAAAATCTTTGTCAAGAGGACCACTTTCAATGACAAAGAAAAA
Source organism: Anarrhichthys ocellatus (assembly GCF_004355925.1). NCBI lineage: Eukaryota > Metazoa > Chordata > Actinopteri > Perciformes > Anarhichadidae > Anarrhichthys > Anarrhichthys ocellatus. Next base: position 9,079,602 of record NW_022280040.1, on the reverse strand, counting down.
TCTACATCAACTCCCCCCTCTCCTCTCCTCTCCTGTCAGTCGTTGGTCCCTCTGCATTAAAAAGTGAGACGTCTGCTGCTAACTGACATGGTAAGCATGTCAAATTGATGGGCTATTTTTATTCCAGTAGCGAAACCAAGGGGAGGGGACAGAGTCCATTTATAAAAGCCTCGCCTGAAGGTAAGGCTTTCAAGAGACAGATAAAGCGACTGTAGGAAAAGATTTAAGCAGCTTTTTATTTATATATTTACTTCAGCTTTCTCATGTCAAAAGTTGAATTTGGACTCAAGGTTGCCTTAGAAGTCAACACAGAACTGCAAAGCTGCCTGCAGTTCTTTACTGCAAATTCAATACAGCCGGTCATCCGAGACATTGGTTCACTGATATGTGAGCTTTCTTATCGATTTTCCCTTTTCAAAACGTACACGTCTTCTGTGATACATACATTGAACAATAAGTCTCCAAATTAGCAACCGATGCTTGTTTCACAAGCGTTGAGTAACACTTACATGTCAAAATTATTGGACAATTATTAGACAATAACCATAAAATATTGAGTCGGTTTGCTTTTCAGTCACAAACTGAACTGGGAGATTTAGAAAAGTTGTAATTATTTGATTATGGGTTCATTTCCCATTGTGCCCCCGGGTGTAATACATTTCCTCACGAATATGAAACACGGAAATAAATTACCCACACACTCAATTTACTGCTGGTGTAAAACCTAAGCCCATTATGTGCTATCACTGTATTTTGGAGTCACCTTGAGACATTTGCTTGTGGGACAACTCATTTTTGATAAATCACCTTTTACTCACAATGCACAGTTTTTCATTGAAGTTATCAACTCTATTTCTACGAGTCATCCCTCATACCTTCTGTTTTCCTAAGATAGCATTTTGGATGTCCGAAGGAGCAGGTCAAATATTCATAAACATCATTGCAGGGCTGAGATGTCTGAGCAATGAAAGGAGACGGCTCTCTTTTATCTGAGACAGAAGGTAACTCATGTTAGAGGAAGGATTGAGAGGTTTACCCTGGTACTGATACCACCCTATAAAAACATAATCCTTTACAAGTAAACATTCTTTCAAAATTAAATCAATTACTGTTGCCAGAATTTCAGGAAAGTCACAGCTACGAGACATTTTAGCTGATCAAATTCAACCACTTTCTCTGTAGCTTCTAAGTCAAATGACTTAATTGTGTCTTCATTGGACCCCATTGGGTCTGTTTAGAGATCAACATTCAGTCTATAGAGTGCTGGCAAGGCACTTCCCCACTGTGTTAAAATGGGGCTACTAGTGGGCGCTACCACTCAACAGATCTGCATGACTGATCGATGTAAAAACATGCGGTCGGATTGCATTTGCACACTTCATTGATGTTGCGTTAATATCTGCTTTTTAAATGTCTCTTTATCATCCTGGCAACTGTAAACGGCACATTCCCTTCTCAGGACGGCTGACAGCCAGCACTAAGGAGGATGTCATTTATCTTGGTCTCTCCGACTCAAGTTTAAATGAGCCTGCTTGTCAGAAAACCTGACACTTTCAAAATATGTCCAGAAAAGAATAAACAGTTTTGACGTCTCTGAAAAGTCAAAGTGAACTCTTAAATAGAATTATGATTGCAGATGATAAAACAGAAAAAATAATTCTAGCATAAACGGTAATGACTTCAGTCATGAAAAGAGTGCTGACAAGGATACAACAAAGACTAATCTGGGTCTATAAGCTTTATAGCAATTCACGCTGTGTTTTGAGTATATTGCATGCTCAACCTGGAAAAACAAACCCACACATTCACTACATCCTGTGCCCTTAATAAGTGTCACAGTTCTTCACTTGGAAAAAGGAAGAGGATGAGACAGACTAGAAACTGGTAATTATACAGTCAGCATGTAGAAAGAAGTCACTAATCTGATTTGTCAAAGGCAGGAAAGCATGTCAGAAACAGGCACCACGACAGCAAGAGCTCATCACGGACAATCTGGCATCTTGGGTGGAGCACTGGCTGGTATTTGGGGCTTAATTAATGAGGAACAGGTGTGGCTTGATGAGGTAATCAGGGACAGGTGTGCAGGGGGGGGAGCAGGATCAGCTGACTGGCAGGAGGGATGACTGGTGGACAGATGAGGAAATGACGAGGCCATAAGCAGGAGGGGACAGGAAATAGGGCGGGGACTAGAGTTGTACACCTAACCTGCAGGAGCTAGCACGGCTAACAGCAACAGTCCACATACGGCATCATGTCTCAGAATGAACTGTCAGTGCCACCTCCTCTCTCAAAGCCGCTGAAGAACGCAGAGCTCCACGATTCCACATGTCAAAGTTCAATCATCATTCATGCACGCATGGTTGTAAAATTTATTAATAACAGAATCCAGAAAAAAAATGTGAGTCATCACTTTTAAATGTAAAAGGCCTAATACATATTTTTAAAGCATTTACTTAATTATTGTTCTTTAACTGAATAAACAGAATATTAATAAAACCCTAAAGTTGCAACAGACAGCTTCAATGAACATTTGAAAGAATGTCAGACAAATAACCCCAAAGTCCAAAATGAAAGCCTCAGCAGGAGGTCTGCACTGTTTTACTAGCTCTCCTCGTGTACTTCATGTTGTAAATAAACATGTTTTTTTTCTTTCATACCAGCTGATAAAAGGGATTCAGAGCTGCACATCTCCAAGACAAGCTGTTGAAAGACATAAACACACTTGGAAGCAGCTCCTGTTTAGTCGGAAGGTAAAAGATCAAACTATGTTTTCTTCAATACGTGTGATAGTACAACTTCCAGTGATCAAGCCACCACAAATATTCCCTCCAGTATCAGTGATGAAGCTGGTACATTGGCACTCTGTCCTTGTGAGAACACAACACCTCTAATCAGTACTGGCATTTAAAAATCAGGCAGAACACACTCAGCAGGGGATATGATAAGTGAAGTTCACAGGAACTTTGGCAGTTGATATAATAAAACAAGCGGGTACTAATATGTCACTGAGCTCCCACTTTCAGAGTTGCCTCCCTTATGACTAATCTGTACTTTAAATGAGCTGAATCTGAACAAAGAGTCAATAGATGTCCTGCAGCACTGCGATCACAAGCTGCTTCTGCGAGCAAGCCAGACAACTAACTACAAATGTTTGAGTAATTGATCATCAGTAAAAAAAACATAAAACTGGGTCTATGGTGCTGCTTTTTAAAGTTCGGGGTCAACAAATATGAAGAAAACACAGTTAATTAATGCCCAAACCGAGCCATTCAGGGGGCCACGATCTTATGCTACCAAATGCATGGAAAGTGCCTCAAAGTAGCAGACCCAATAGCCTCAGTAGCCTCAGTGCACACTCAGACCACATTTCACCAGGTGACATGTACCCATGTGATGTCACTGTCCTTGCACTTAATACAGCCAAGTATCATTACGGCATGCGGTTACAACTTTGAGAATACGGAACTTTGAGAATTATTTTCTAATTCTCAAAGTTCCGTTCTACTCTCGTAAACAAACCTCAACAACAGTATTCAAACTGTATTTTTTGTGCACGTGGCCAATGCCGGAATTCAAACAAAACAAACTTGCTTAGGTTTAGGCAAGAAAACCACTTAGTTAAGTTTGGGGGAAAAACGTCATGGTTGGTCTTAAAATAACTGCACAAACTAAGTAAAATGTAAAATAAAAAAAAAGGACATAAGTACGGAAAACACTTTGGGACACAAACACCGGACTCCTGGTTTAAAGTCTTGCACCCATCCACCTCCCCTCCCACACACACTCTCAATCTTTTTATGCTACGTCATCACACTTCCAGAGCATTTGCTCTTAGCGTCCGCTAATAACACAGATGGCAGTACATTCTAGTTCATTGAAAGCCTGGTATGTCTCATACAGACAGAATTGGAAATACATGTTCCTGTGCAATAAATGAGCTAGTCATTACTGAGGTGCATGAAACTAAAACACTGTTAAATTAAACACATTTCCACAGGCGTTTTACATCCCTATGAATTTAAGAGGCCTGAAATAGCTGGAGGACAATAAGCTCACATAATTATGACTTTTAAATTCCCAATTTGCCAAACAATAAAGATCCTACTGATTCCATGACTTCCTTCAATCAATGTTTGATTGAGAGGTTTCGCCTCATTGATCTGATGGTTCCCAGGGGAGACTTTCATTTCTGCTGAGTAGACGGAACAACGCGGATTACAGAGTCAGTGAGTACTTCAAACTCTATCAAGGCAGAAAAGGAACAGAGAACTCAGACATTGACATATTTAAAAAATTTATATCAAATAAGAGATATTTATATGAGAGCTGCTTTGCCTGAACTCAGATTATTTGTGTATAAGTTTATACCGCCAGTAATTCAGACACAATCCTTTATCATACCACCTCCACGTCTGTGATAACAAGCCATGCTTGGGAGATGCACATTAAAACGACTTCTTACTGGCAGCACTTTTCACCATCAAACATCACTGTATGGCCACTTATCATTCATTACCACTGACTCCTGAGACTGTGTCTGGTGAGTTGCGAATAACAAAGAAGTGTATCAATAGAAAAGTAAGTTAGACCTGCGATATGGCTGCTAACTTCTATAAGTGCACATTTTAGCTGAAGTGTGTGCTTTATTTCCTACCGCATTACTTTTGAGATATTTACCTTATAAAAGGACAGATGTCCAGCATCACGTTAACATCTGTGATAAGTCGTAATGTGAAGCTTTGTGAGGAGTGATCCTTCAGAGCAGCTGGGAAATCGCAAGCAAAGGCTCAACAACAGACGGCTGCTGTAGTGCTCTTGATCAATGCACTTCAAACTGAATACAAGCAGGTCTGCATGTGCTCTTAAACTTTAAAACAGCATAAATAAACCAAGGAAAGAAACATAGCAGATCCTTCAAATCTGTAAACTCTGGTAGGATTTCATACACCTTTTCTCAAACAAAATGAAAGACTGCCGGTGTGAATGCAGGTGAGGTGTTACAGAAACAACCCTCAGGGAGACACAGACCTTTCCTTTGACTTGGTTTAAATATTAATGGCCTGCGATAATAGAGGATCACAACTATCGATGTCACAGCACAGTGAGGGGGGCAACCTTTTGTTCTTTTAGAGCTGGGGAGCTAATGTGTGTTTTCCCACACCCTGAGATGAGCCGTAAAGCATCCATTTAGAGATAAAACGTGCATTTCTTCTCCCTTTCATCCTTCCCACACATCGCTATCAAGAGGTGATTAAAGCATGTAGGCCTGCACAGATGCACTAAAAGTTAACCTTCAAATCTAATTAAAATGCCAGACTAGAAAAAAATGGCTTTACCCTTGAGTGATATGACATTAGTTAGTCAAATCTGCAGGAAAATTAGTCAAGTGAACCCGACATAAGCAAATTTCATCTGCATCTCAAGAGGCTGTGAGTCTGACAGGAAGACAAAAAGGATTCACACGCATACATGAATAATCTACAAGGTGTAAATCAGTTGTTTTGGGAGGTTTTCTGCTTTTAACAACTGCATTATTAAATTTCAGTAATTGTATTATATGAGGTGGCAGTAACCCACACATTTAGAAAAACAGGATTGTAAGTGTTAATTAAAAAGTCCTCTGCTCAGTGTCCCGGTGTAAATATGAGTGGCTGTGATGGGATCTAACAAGGTGTGGGTTTACGGTGACATCTGGTGGAAGATGTGTGAGCTTGCAGATTGTACAGTATTTAAACCAAATAATCCTTCAGTTAATAATGTACAGTATCAAGCTGATAAAACAATGTTCAATACATTTTTTGAGAGCCCAGGACATTAGGGTTAACAACAATAGTCACATTGATTATTATTTCAAGAAAAATTCAAATAGTTGCAGAATTTTCTCAACGGATTGACCTCGCTGCCTCTCCATTATTCACACGGCGCACTTTGTCATTTGGTTCACGTTAGAAGTCATGCTGTTGGGAGATTTGAACTCATGTAAAACTTTTAATAGCGAACTGCTGCCAGTCTCCGGGGCCTGTGAGGGGCCGGCCCTCACAGGCTGGGGTTGAACTGGCACCGGGTGGGCGTGAGATGCACCGCTGAAGGTTACACAATGCTGCGATGAGAGGGGAGTCCGCTGGGATCATAATTGGTGGGTTTGATGTAGAGATGTCATGTAGATGTGAAACTCTCCGGCTCAAAAAACAAGACAAACTCGACTTGTAACGAGTAGAAGTTTTATTATCTCCTCTCTGATGGCATGCACACCTTCTTGCACGAGGACATTTAGCAATATGTGTCTTCACTCTTCATCATGCTCCAGTACGCATGACCATACTTCAGGTCTTTTACATGTAATAAAATAATCTCTAATATATGAACAACCCCCCCCATTTGAAATGGTCTAGAACTGCCACTCCCCTCAAATACTCATAAAAATATATTTTTCCTGTTTTTGTAGTAAGATCGAGCACATTGACTCTCCTAAAGGTAGTGAAAGTATACAAGCAACGGTCAGAGGAGCACCTCAAACACACTAGAAATATCTTCACTTTTTCCATTTATGTTTTGTGAAAAAGAAATATAGCAAAAGAGCCTAACAATAATCTGCACAAAATTGACAACGTTTGCTTTAGACTACCAAATGGATGCAATTTTTGTATCTGTAATATACCAGAAGCTTTCTCGCTTACTGTAAATGGTTACAGTAATACCGTTAGCTTTGAAACAAGCTATACAGTCTGCACAAACAGTCACAGCTGTAACGATGAAATTATTACATTTTTCAGTCAGAAACACACCTACTGTACATCTCCTATTGCTGACAAGTCCCTTACATTATTTCTGTATTCATACATTCTACTGTTAATATAGAAAAGACATCAAGTCACACTTGATGCATTCAAATCATCCTTCAGTCTCACTTCCTCCGTCCTTCATTGCACCTGTAAAACCTTCATCTCGTGTAACACTGAGTAGCATCTCTCTGAGCGTCCACTCCTGTGATTCGTTTTTTAGCAGGACCACTAATCTCTGGCCGTCAGATTTCGCCTGTGAAGCTCGTTGAGGAGCGCGTCGCTGTTGGAGCCGTCAGATATTCCGCTGTCCATAAACACAGAGTCTGTGGGAGACCGTCACAATATTATAAATCTTTTCGGTATAAAGCTATAAATGCAGATTAGACATTGCAAACTGTGACCTGTGAACATACCACTGGTGCCGATGCTGATGACGGAGGAGCTTCGGGAGGTGATGTGGGGAGCTGAGGTGCTTGCCGTGAGGACAGACATATTCCTGTTGTTGTTCTGGGTGGCTGTCCGACTCCAATCTGCAGAAAAATGTGTACACGACCAACCATGTGTCAGTTTATTAAACATTAAACATTAAACATATGTTTTTGTAATTTCCCAGATTTATCCTGTTTTCATATTAATATTCATTAAAATTTGTATTAGCAAAGGTTAATACTAATATTATCTTCTCTTTTTCTAGTTCTTTTCTGCATTCTCTTCTCTAGTTTGTCATGTTTGTTTGTTCAGATTTGACAGAGTTGTGACTCTATGAAGGAGTGCTATTTTTGATGCAAATTTGGGCAATCAGAATGCAGTATATATATTGTCTCATGCATGTCCCACCTCACACTTTTAAAACCCCTGCCCTAATCCGTCCATTCAAATTACCAGAGGCATAAGAACACAGTGAGGTACCCACCTGAGTTCTCAGCCAAGTGCAGTTTCCCGCAGCAAAGATAAGTTCTCCACTCCCTGCGGACACTCTCCTTCAGAGCGCAGTGGAAAATAAAGACAAGAAATCCTGTACAGGACAAATGAAACATTTTTAAAAAGAATAGCGTTTGGGAGACATTTGCATTTTATGGTTTGCCTAATTTGGATAAAACCACATGTGGAGTAGAACCCAGTGTATTCATACAAGTCTCACCCTGCAGAGAGTTGAATATAGTGAAGAGGTAAACAAAGGGTAAGTAGAGGGGTCCCCAGGCGAACAGGGCGAACCCCCAGGTGAGGCCCAGCAGAATGATGAGGCCAGCGATGCTGCGCAGATCTGTCAACACTCCCCTGTTGGGAGCCTGGTTCTGGGGGTTCTGCTTTTTGATCCGGGACAGCTGGATCATAACGACGATGAAGACCAGCAGGCACAGAGAAAAGATCACGAGGAAGTAGGCCACCACGCCCACGTAGAAGGCGATGTTATTACGCAGCCAACAGCTACAGGGGGACAGAGAAAGACACATGAAGTCAAAAATACATTATCTTGAATCTAGGTGGTTGTTTGTGCCTACGGTGTCTCAGGATCATTTTCCTCTTCTACAAGGAACTTTCATTTTAGATTTTGATGGTCCCTATGTAGAAAACATCCTGTTTTAGTGACAGTCTGCCTCGCACAGAGTCTGAGCTGAAGGAGTTTCTGGTGAACCTGCTTGATTTTGCAGACACTGATACCGGTGACACTGATGGCAAGAATTAAGAACAACTATATAGATATAGCCAGTCTTTTCGCAGATAGTGTCGTTTGCTTATGTTGGTCATATAGAGGCATCAGTATTAAATTGAGACTGTTTCATTCCCAGTTAAAAGTTCCCTTTTATTAGATGCCTGGCCGCTGCCTAACCACGGCTCTACCCTTATAAAACTCTCTACCCAAAATAAAACAATACCAATGAACAGATCTAGCATAGTTCAAAACTAACTTGTTAAAAATACATATTCAGCAAGGTTATAGAAATGTCTTGTACTGCTTGCTCTATTACGGGCAGGATGGAAAAACAAACAGAAAAAGGACAAATCTGTTCATCTGTGATTACAAAAGGTTATTAAGATTTAGGCATAACTTACAAGTCATCTGAAGTGCCATCTGTGAATTTTCCATATGTGACCAGACCATAGTTGTCTTTGTCCACTGATATTACAACGATCACCACAATAAGAGGAATGCCTGCAAAGATCAGGATGTTAATCAGCAAAACCATATCAGTAAAAAAAAAAAAAGCTACATTTTTAAACATTGTGACATTTAGGAGCCAAGTGTTACCCACCCCAGCCTAACAGTGAGAACTTGAGCATGTATCTGCTGAGGTAGGGGGTGAACACCCGGATGATGCTCAGGTACATGTGCAGGGCCTCAAGCCCCGCCCAGGTGAATGATGTCAGCAGGAAGTAATGCAGGAAGAAGGCGGTGCTGATGCAGAGCCCGATTGCTGGGTAGAGCGCCAGCCAGCCATCCAGGAGGAAGACCAGGTTGAGGAGGAGGAGGGACAGGCAGAGCTGAACCAGGATCTTGGCAGGAATATCCCGCAGCAGTTTACTGAATAGAAAGAGTTTTGTTAGGATACACTTTCTTATAGTTTAGCTTTGACATGAGGCTCAGATTAAAGTAGTCTTGGTAAAAAAAATAGATTCTTACTCAAATAAGAGATATGTCAGTAAGGTGAGAGCCAGGAAAATGGCAGAGACTCCACAGCCGATGTAGGTGATGAAAGTAAGAATTTGCGCATGCTGACGGTCAATCTGTACATCTCTGGACAAATCCTGTATTCAGGACACACACAAAAAATATAAAATCAGTGCACATTGTACAACAGCCATGTAGAAAAAGAGTCAGTTCTGTTGTTTTTTCAAACATGTTGTAATTGTGATTTGAAGAACTTTATTGATACTGTTATTGTCAATATATCACACACATATGAACAAATATGCACACAAACCAGCAGAATTGCAAAGGATGTGAGATGGTTGCAGCTGCAGGTTGTTTCTTCTGGTGTGGCTTTGACAACAAAGCAGCCAGCAGAGCTCCAGTGTCCGACACCACCTGAAGCAGAGAAACACAAACAAACAGAGATACTAATTCCTGTGGAAATGTAACCATCTCAACCCACTCGATTTAGCGTGAACACACTCACCATTCTGAGTCAAGTGCCAAAATGCACAGGAGGCTGTGTAGTTTTCCTGCGAACAAATTGGAAGAAGAAAAGCATCACAGAGGAACTTTGAGTGATCCGTCAATACTTTCAATATTTTTTAACCATTTATTTGATTTCATTTAGTTTATTTTTAGATGATTTACATAATTTTACTTCCCTCTAAAACCTACTTTTACTTTGACTGACCGAGAAATGCAATTACTTGTGGCATTCCAACCATTGCAACAAATATGTTCTCATTAAACTCAATACGTTTCAAGGTAAACCTATTTTCTACAGGATTACAGTCCCAGTTGTGAACACATGGTTACCATTGTGAATTGAAACAAAACAACAATAAAACAACAGAACTACTGAGTTATGTTTAGGCAACAACACTTTTTGGTTAAAGGATAAGGATTTGGCTTAAAGTCAACATTAACTTTTTGTTTTACTTGGAACACAAACAAAAGTAGTGTCCTGGGTGAAAGTCCTGTGTTTGCATCCACCCAGCCCGTCCTCATCCATATGAAAACTTTGACTGAATTGATTAAAAATACCGTTTCTGAGTTTCGTGAGTGGGGTGAGATTCCTCTCTGGATAAATGGGATCATGAGAAAACTAATGATTTATATGCGTGTGCACACTCACATTTACGGGGTCGATGTTTCGGATGGTAAACTGAATGTTCTCTGTCAGGTTGCTTATTGACAGATTGGCCACACTGGCTGCCAGGACGGGACTGACAAGGGTTTCGCTATCTAATGCTGCGTCCTGTAAAAACAAAAGACAAACATGTCACTATTTCCTCTTCTATTGAACTACACCTGGTTTAAGATTAAAAACAAATGTTGGACTTAACTGAGAAAAGTTAAAAATGCTGCTTATAAATCATTGAATGCACCAATAAATACTGCTGTATTCTGTGAAACAATTTGTAAGAGATGACAATGAGATAATGTGATGATGCGAAAGTACCTGGAAGAAGACAGGTTTGGTGTAGAAGGTGAACTGGACCCTGTTGGCCTCCTTCTGCTGCTCAAGACTGAGCCCATTGGTGAGGGAGGAGGGCAAGAATACAGACCCCAGAGCAGACCCGGACCTCTTGGACCGGGATCTACCGAGGGCACGGAGCTGGACACAAGAAAGTTAACAAAAGGTTAATGGAAAGGTTCGGCACTTCCTGTTGTCTCATCATCTGTTTAAGGTCACTTCATGTCACAGTAGTTGCTGCAGAAGTTGGCATGTGTTCCAAGTCGGATTCACAAACTTGTCATAAATTGCTTGTTTCAATATAATGAATAAGTGAGTGCACGCCCATGAGATTTATTCATTAGCATAATCAAAACTTGTTGCCAGTAAACTTGTTGTTTAAGGCTACCTGTGATTTTCATTCACAAAAATGTTAGTGAAAAGAAGAATAAAGAATTTTGATATGATGAACAGAATTGTTTCCGCATGTCTGGACCACTCATGAATTGTACTCGTTTCTCGGAGAAAATTCCAAGTACGGCTTCAGAAATACCAACTGAAATCAGATTCTTTTTTTTTTTTTTTTGTTTTGTATGTGAAAGCAATCGATAATGACACAAATTCCCTTAAGTCACTCGTATGTGTCAGATCTGTTCGTAGGAGTTTTTGCATGAGACCAATTGTGTTTCATGAAAAGCAGTGAGACCAGATGGCTGAATTTAAATCTACCTGGACATTATCAGTGTTGAAAATGTCAACGGATGTTACTGGAAAGTCGGTCCCATCGACTGCCCTCACTGCCAGAACCAGCGAACCTGAAGAGAGGATCTCTTTGTCACCAGCGACAACCAGTTTAAGACCCAGATTATCTACCAGACGAATCAGCCTGTATACAGGACAGAGGACAAAACATTTCAGAAAAATCAAACGTATGGGAATATGTGTGTCCATGTGGGTGAGGGTTGTGTGAGTTGTACCTGTTAGCAGATGCAGACAGGGCCAATGAGTTGCCTCCCATCAGGTTGCTTATTACGTTGACAGCCTTTTGTCCCAGTGCCTTAGAGACAGTGGGTCCATCCAGAAGCTTCTCTAAGTTTCTCACCAACTGTGTCACCTGCAACATCAATTAAATGATAAAGTTTACTTTGAAGAATCACACAAAATCGTTATTTTATGCTAATATTTTTTCTACAACTTCAACACATCAGAAGCTTCACCTGAGAGGAGTTGAGCGAAGACGCATCCTGTGTTTGATTCAGCAGCTGGTCTGCTTGTTCCTCCTGGGCCTCTTGGTTTATAATTGTCTCTGAGGTGGTTGTGGATGCAGTTCCTGTACCTTGGCAAGTCATACGAATCAATTATTCATGTATGGTGGACATTATATTGATAAATTAGATTAATATAGCAAAGGATAAAGTTTACAAGTTGAGACTTTGATCAAAAAGTCCTCCTATTCTGCTGCACAGAGAAGGATTGTATCCAAACGGATTAAGGAAATATAGCAGTAAACAAATCTTATGATGCCTTTTCTAATGGACCCATGGACTGCGAAGTTTATCTACTTCAAAAGTTATTTAAACTATAAAAAGATTTTTTTGAAAAGCAAGCTTTTCCAGCCAATTTGATCCACCATATTGAAAAGTTTAATTAGAGGATCCAGCCAAAACTGTAAATTCTGAGCTGTACATACCAGGTTTTGTTGAGGTTGTGTTCGTAAGCGTTTGGACAGTTGTTGTTGAAGAAGTCAAGGGAACCTTTGAAGTAGTGGTGTTAACCTGGGCCGGAAGTGTACCATGCATAGTTGTTGTTGTTGTGTTTGAAATTGTAGCTTGAACGGAAGCGTCTGTAGTTGTCAAATTGATTCCAGGTGCTTTGGTTGTCAGGTTGAAGTCTGTGGTCAAACTACTTGCAGTTGAGCTTAGATTTAAGCTGATTCCAGCAGTTTGATTGAGATTCATGGTGGTACTGACAGCAGAAGCAGCTATGGTTAAGTTGTCATTTTTGTTGGTTGTTGTGATGTTGTTGGTCATTCTCGCTGTGGTGTGATTTCCAATCTGGTTGTCCAGTGGAGCAACAGTTGGTTTGGTGACGTTGTCAACAACAGAAGTCACATTGTCCACAGTTGAGTTTTTGGTGGATGTCGTTGCATTATTAAAAGTTACATTAACTTGTATTGCAGTAGTAGATGTCATGTTTTTTTTGTATGCTGTAGTGTGATTGGTTGAAGGTGTAACTGTAGTTACATT
>NW_022280040.1:9065888-9066083 GCF_004355925.1 Anarrhichthys ocellatus | reverse complement strand
GTGACATTGTATGCTGTAGTGTGATTGGTTGAAGGTGTAACTGTAGTGACATTGTATGCTGTAGTGTGATTGGTTGAAGGTGTAACTGCAGTGACATTGTATGCTGTAGTGTGATTGGTTGAAGGTGTAACTGCAGTGACATTGTATGCTGTAGTGTGATTGTTTGAAGGTGTAACTGCAGTGACATTGTATGCT
>NW_022280040.1:9007611-9065878 GCF_004355925.1 Anarrhichthys ocellatus | reverse complement strand
ACACTGTAGTGTGATTGTTTGAAGGTGTAACTGCAGTGACATTGTACTCTGTTGTGTGATTTGGAGGCAATGTAGTTGTGTTAAGCGTTGAACCGATGGAATCATTTGTAATCATTTGTAATGTTGAGTTGGATAATGTTATGAATTCTGTTGCGTTTCGGTCACTTGTGGTTGTGTTTTGCAATTTTGTATTTTCCGTGGGTGTCAACATTGTGTTATTAGATAAAGTTGTGTTCTGTACTGTTGTATTGTCAGAGACAGTCACAGTCATGTTTTGTGAGCTGGTTTGGAGTACAGGCTGTGCTGTTGAGGACTGTGTACTGTTAATTGTTGCGAGTTGAGTGGTCATGTTAGGCTGAGCTGTTGCTTGTGATGCATTTTTCTTTTGAACTGTTGCAGAACTTTCACTTGTTGTTTCAGTTTGTTCAGTAGTGTTGGTCACAGATGGTGTTATGGCTTCAGGAGTTGTTGTGATGTTACTGTTGGTCAGATTGGAAGGCTTTGTAGTGCTTTGTTTAGTTGTGGGAGGCTCCGGGGGGCAGCTGTCATTCAGAAGTACTGCAAGGGTCTCATTTGCCTCACTAAAAAAGAACACATAGAAAAATATTGTATGAAGTGAAATACTTCTTGTACAAGGCCAGTGCCTTCAATATTAGAGATCCTCAAAGAATAAAGAAGCATGTCATATTGTTATAGAATAGTTACATTTATCAGTCAGATAACAATAAAACGTATCCTTTTCTCATGCTTTTGTACAGTCAGTCAATGTGTCTGTGGTCATTTAGTTGAGTACAGATCTAGACAGTCTAAAAAGCTGGTGGTTGTGTTCATTTTATCCGTTGTGAATCCAGTATGGACTCTGTTAAAGAAGATCTCACCTCAGATATACTGCTTACAGTGTAAGGTAACAGCCATCTTTTGTTGAATGCACACTAGCAGCTACTTCGTTTAGTGATTTACATTTCTCTCAGTCTGACTCATCTATTAACAGCTCCGTATGTAAGTCCCTGAATTTCCCAGAATGACGATGAACATCATCAGAGACTTTGTTTCTCTTGTGCCCAAAATGCATGACTATAAATTCCCAAAAAGCCACCACCAAAGGAATGTTTTATTCATTTACCATTTAAGCAGAGTTGGGTCAGGTTGGCACAAATTAGAAGTCAGCAGGTCACTGGCCACCCAGGTCAGGTTGGATGCCAACAGAGTACTGACAGCCAAACTAGGAGGACCACATACCACTGAGGATACACAGAGCACCATCAACAACACATTTAGAAAATATATGCTTATATATAATAGAGCTTGAAAATACATAAACCTGCAGACTAACCCATGCGTGTGAGTGGCCTTTCATTTGTTATGCTAGTGTCGCTGTCGATGACTTGTTGCAGAAGTTTTTTCAGGGAGCATTTATTGACAGGTCCAAACATCTCCAGTATCACCATGCAGCTGTACAACCTAGACACCAGCAGCAAAAGGGGTTTAGCATCTTTATGTGCAGATAAGATGTATTATATGTTATATAAGAATAATGTGTACATAATAGACACTCTACCTCTGTTGTGTCCCATGGCATTCCAGATGAGCACGCTGGATAAAGAAAGACATTTATGAAGCATGATTAACAGCTCTTGGTCAACGTGAGGAGAAGGACTTTCAGTCAGTACCAAACTTTTATCTGCAGTGTGATTTACCTGGTAGCGCTTTAAAATGTCTTGGCACACTGACCTGGAAACAAAGAATTGTTCACATGTGTCATTTATGACCTCCAAAACACTTTCAGTATTCAGGTAAACTGCACAATAACTTCCCTTGGTCAACATGTATAGACTTACGCTGACATTGTGTTACACTTGGTGGCTACATGCTGTCCAGACAACTGTTAAAAGGGTTAGACAGTCAGTACATAGCATGTATATACAATAGAAAATAGTGTTAAATCATACTGTGATGTACATACCAATTGTTTTAGGAAGTTTACATTAACAGAGGCTCTGTTAATATTGATTCTTATGGCAAAAAACTGTCCTGAAGAAAAAAGAAGGATAAGTTGTCAGGGTTAGTTTAAGACATTCTTGTAACACACCTTCTGAGAAACTGTGTGTTCCAGTTAAAAGAGTAGTTCAATATTTTGGAGAATACCTGATACGCTTCGTTGCATGGAGGTCTGTCATTTAAATATGAAGCTACAGCCAGTAGACGGTTAGCTTAGCTTAGCACAAAGACTGGAAAAGGACTCTGTACTACATTTAAAGTTTGCAAAACATCACACACAGTCACACGTACAGTACAAAACACGCTGGCAGTACAAACATATGAAGACAGGCAGGAAGGCAGTATTTTTGGCTGTTTTCTTACTTGCAGAGCTACAGAAAGCGGTACAGTCACAAAAGCGAGGTGCTTCACCTGAGGCACAGACAAAAACACAGTTACAGCAGCAGATGCAGCAGTGGACTTTCTTTAAATATAATGGGAGCCTGTGCTTTTGACACTCACTGCTGCAGGATTCAGTCTGAGGTTGTGGAGCTGGGTTGGAATTGGGCTCAACAAGGGAGCTAAGTGAAATGAAAGCTGATAAGATACAGAGTGTAATTATGTACAGATATACGCTCACTCAAATAAACTAAGGTTTTGCTCACCATGTAAGCTCGGACAGTTTGTTCCCCCGACAGATATCATCGAGGGAAGATGTGGACGTACACCTCACAAACCCGCCACTGGAGGGCTCCACATTCCCACAAACATCTCGACCTGACGTGGACAAAATCAATATGAGTAAGCTAAACAATAAACTCTGTGTGTGCTCTTCTGGATTTCTGTTAAGGTTAGAGTTAAGCATGTAGTTATGAATCATGGTCTGGGGCAAGGGAATGAATTATGTCAATGAGGGTCCCCACAAGGAAATAAATACGAGGGTTTGTGTGTTTTTGTGCTCTTGTGGTTCTGCCTTTTGCAAGGGACAGTTTCGTTTTGGACACACACGCACACACGCACACACAATAAGGGATTCTGTGTATTCCGATTGGTGTTTTGCATGCATGCATATAGGTACATCGGTATTTATACAAATACAGCTCCATTTACTAGTCAAAGTAATTTAAGCGTGGGTGCATTTTGCAAGTTTACAAAATACTCTGCCTTTGTGTGCATGTGTGTGTGTGTGTGTGTAAGTGTGTGTGTGTATAACTGTGTGACTTAACACAGTCCCTGTTCCAAATGTAAATTTAAGTATAGAACTAACACTAAAATAATTGGAAATTTTCAATGTTTTTTTCTGAAGTAATTTCTTTATATCCCAGTTATTATAAATGCAGGCTTATCATCTTCATTATGATCTGCTAAGAAACGCAACAAATGTTTAATTATATACAGTATGTAGATGTATCTGTAATTCCTTGGCTCAAAAGATGACAAAATGGGTGTTTAAAATAGTAATGTGTTTTTGAGAATGTATGACGATCACCACGTAGGCAAAAAGGTAAATTAATTGATTGAATAATGCTCACCGACTCTCTCCACCTCTCTTGTGATTCTCGCTTGTAATTGTTGATCTCTGGCTTGCTGCAGTGCAGAGACTCCAGCCAGCTGCAGTTCACACGCTGGGACGGCTCGGCTGAGCTGCAACAGCACATCGCAGGTTGTTTGTCTGGAAGCAAAGTATTCACACCACTGTGAGAAGGTGAAATCTGAAGCAGAAGTTAACACAAAACGCTTAATGGCATGCTGTTACCTTATGTTACTTTTTGCACCGCAGTTCACCTGTACCACCTGCAACGAGAGAGAGGAAAGTTGTAGTCGTCAGCCTGCCTTGTAAGAGACAATTCATTCTGAAAAGTGAAAGTGTGTTGCCTGTTTCTGGGACAGACTGACCAGAAGTTGTATTTCAACCAGACATAAACCTTCGCCACTGTGGCAACCAAACGCATTTGACACCTGAATGAGAGATGGTGAGACAGAGGCAGACATGCTGATACTGTGTGGGAGGAAGTGTGAGCTAAGCACATACAGTACAAATGTTTTGTGGTGTTTGCATCAGAACACATAAACTTTGTCACCATTTGTATACACAGTTTCCTTCTAAAGGACCAGAGAGTATCAGACAATTTAAGCCACTATGTGTCGAGTTTTTACTCATTGTGGTTATCGTATCTCACAATTCATTTTGATGAGTTTTTGTTTGTATAAACAAAAGAGTCAACCTCCAGGGTTAGTTGGTGTTGGCTATATTTAGCTTTCAGCTATTCAGTACATGAAAGACATTGTCAGCTCAGGTATGCTCCTTCCTTGAGTACAGTCAGAGTGAGTCAGATGAATGAAAAAAATGAATTAGCGGCTGTTGAATTGCAGCACAACTTGTTTTAAAAGGTCGAGATTTGTACTGAAACAGTTCAGACCAGCAACAAACACCTCAGATGCTCCAAGAATCCAAGACAGGACTGAGGAGACATGATCAGTAATAACGGGGAGCATTTGAATGGCCATTTATGGAAGCCCAAAAATAAAAAGAAAGATAATTAATGAGTAAGTGACTTAGTAGGTCAACATGATGACTTACAATGAACATTTAGAATTTAGTCATGACTAACTTTTTATCAAATTTTTTATTTTCTTGGTTTAACTGTGCTTCCATAGTGATGAACTAAATCGTGACTATGAGTCTTTGTAGATTGTTTTGAGTCATTTTGTATCACAAAAATGAAAATAATTTCTGCTTGGATTTACTTTTAGTGGTTTCCTTTAGTCTTCTACAATTGTAAACTAAATGTGTTTGAGTTTTACGCAGTTGGTTGGACAAATCAAGATATATATATATTATAGACAGAGCTATTAATTGAATTATCAACAAAATAATTGCCAGATTGGAATCAGCTAAGTGAATTTTCACCTCTTGTTTAGCCTAAATAATCAGTTTGAAGTCTTGTCAGTTTTTAAAGGATCATTGTGTTTCTATATTATCTTAAAATTGGAAGGATGGGTATATAAAGAGAGCCATGATTTCTGTACAGCTCATCTAATTTGGATCGAAACACCTTCAAACTCCTTTGATCAGCAGCTGCAACCTGAAATCCATTGTTTCATTTTAAAGCCAACAGAGAGAAAAACACATACTTACTTACACATACAATAGAAAAAGATATGATGCACAGTTTTAATACTGGGGTTCGAGAGGGAGGGACTGATTATATAAAGAGTTAACGTTGTCTGACAGATCATTCAGGTTCACATGACAATAAATGATTGACAGTCCAAAGCTAAACATATGTTAGGTGCATCACAAGGTTGGAATATTTTGCTAATACCAAAGTAATCCTTGTGCCGGTAAGGCTTGTTTATGACAAGGTGGCACCTGAAGCTATTTAGGGCAGAGACAATGAAAGAGTGAGCTGAAACGTACTGGAGAAACCCTACAAGGGGAATGAAGAGCACTTGTCACTCTCACCAAGTTGTAGACGTCTTGTTCAGTCTTAAGGCCGCCTCTGGCATTCACACTTATTAGCATCCAAAAGTAAGCATCTGCAGAAAGAAATGAAGTTGTAAGGTCATAAATATGGCTGAATAAAACGCTTTGATTGGTCAAAAGGTGGATGTTTCTTACTGTTATTGGAGCAGAGTTGGCTGACGTTACAGTTTAATAGTGTGGACCCTAAAAGAAGAGAGGAAACAGATTTTTTAAAGTATTGGTTAAGGTCTCTTATTATACACCCACACAAATATCCGATGCGAGTGAAATTAACTATAGTATAGTTACTTTTTTATTATTTGCTGGCATTATAATATATCAGAACCACAAAACATAGTACTTTTTATCATTTACTGCTAACATGATTCAGCCTAAACCAATTTGGGACACAGTTATCTATCGCCAGCATCATTCACCTGTGACATTAGACGTCTGGTTGCTCATGTGAGTGACAGGTGTTGCTATGACAGGACTTGAGCTAGTTGTAGTTGAAGGCACCTCTGGTAAAAGACAAAATGAGGGAAGATTGTTAAGTCATAATCAGAGGGAGGCACTGTAATTGAGATGATTAGAAGTATTATTATATTTTTTCTTGCTCCGGGTGGAGGTGAGCGTGACCATTCAAATCCATTTCTGGTTGCTGAAACAGTGAATTAAGGAAATTAAGGTCCGAGCCTCAAGAGAGTGTCACGCCACTCACCACTCCTCTTCACATACAGGCACATACAAATACACAAATGCATTGAGACAAAATACACACACCATGCATGTAAATGTGTGCATCACGTGAATACACACCATTAGTGACGCTTCTGTAAGCACGAGCCCGGCCTCTCAACCGTCTGTGGTCTACAGGACACATGAAAACATGCAGCATTCAACATCCAACATGCTCGAAGAACATGCACAACTACTGAGTGTTAGAAATGAAATAAATATGACAAATTGGAAACTTGCGGTGCTACAGTATGTTTTAGCAAGAATCGAAGTCTCTTAAATTCCATGGTGAAAAAATAGAAAGGATTACGCTGCATTCTGTTATTGATGCAGTTGGTTAGTAAAAGTAATTGATGCACAATATCCCAGCTTGAACAGCCTCCTCAAGTAGGATCAGTGAGATAAAGAAGAGCTTATGCGTGTCTGTCTCACCACACAGAAGGTTGGGGTCTCTCTGTCTGGCCCTGGGGCTGGTCACGCCCCAGTACCGACCATTCCAGCCAATCACGGTGCCGTCCTCGCAGGGACCATGGTGGCCCAGGTCTGCCCACATGCGGAACAAGTACAGCTCCACTTCCCCGAGTGCGGCTCCAGGGGGCCGGTCTCTGGGACGGCAGCCCAGCCACAGGGAGCCGGTGGGGGGGATGGCCTGAGCGATGACCGTCCTCTCTGCCACCATTCTCCCGTCAACCTGAAAAATTTGCACAGCTTGTGTTGCTCGTATCCCAAATGACAAGAGTTCAAAAGTTTGATTCACACAATCACCGGGCCCACACTGCTGCAACATTTGTCAAAATCTGGAAAGGTCACAACACTGAAAATGAATTTGAGGGTGAAAGAAACACGTTGCACTCAGACGATTACAAAGGTTTTAAATAAACAGTCAGATTGGCCAAACTTATTTTAAAAAGAGTAAAAGTATTACCCTGCCTTGCTTTTTATTTTACCGTACATCCAAATAAAGAGGTTAAGATACTTTGACTAAATAGTTAGCATGTTTTCAACCTGTCTGATTGTGCTTCTTGCCCTCTCAGTTTCGATGTCGCCATGTTCCCAGATATCAACAAGATAGATAAATAGATAGATACTTAGTACATAGATAGATAGATACTTAGTACACTAAGTATTACCTCCAGGCTAAAGGAGTTGCGTGGTACGTCCCTCCTCAGACACACCCTGTGCCAGTGTGTTGGAGAGAGCCGGATAGGAAATCTGTGCCGGACCCTGAGCAGCCACCCATACAGCGCCTCATCGTCCCCCTCCAGACCCAGCTCAGGTTTTGGTGTGTGGACCGAGCTGTAAGAGAAGGCCACCCAGGCTCCGGGGACAACCACGCGGATGTCCACACACAAAGTCATCTGAAAGAGCAGCGGCATGGCGACACTGCCCTGCAGGGTCCAGTGGTCCTCACAGCCATTTAATACTGCCTTAGTGTCTCCCAGGAAATGGCCTTCCGCTGGAATGGGTGAAAGAAATGCAGATTTACAGCCTTAGTTGCAGAGCTGCACTGAAAGCAGACATAGTCTCAGTAGTTAAACTTAAGACCAAAAGACTTTTAACGTAAACACAACCAGCATGTTATCACATTCAGCTGATGTGAAGAACTTGTTGGCAAACCCTGGATCTTTTTATGAAGCTGCTGGATATGCGCACATTGAGGGCCTTCAAGGTTCCGGATAGCTGAATCCCTTTTAATGCTTTAAATCAAGATTGAAGACTTTTCTGTTTGCTTGCACCTTAAATTGAATCAGATTCAAGGATATTAATCAATTTCCTGCATTTCTGCATTTTACTACTCTATTTTATTTCTTGAACTGCACTGCAACTTTTATTCTATTTTTAACTTTTGAATGTTTTAATGACTTAGTTGTTTTTAAATATCCTCGCTTTATGTTTTGATGCTTTTATGTGAAGCACTTTGAATTGCCTTGTTGAAATGTTCTATACAAAAACGTCCCTTGCCTAGTCTCGCCTTGTCTTGCCTTTCGGCAGACTGGGCCGACCCCACCCCATTGAGAAGTTTAAAAATATTTCCAGTCCATTATCAGAAACAGTCGTGTGACTATGGCAATCAATTGGAAACACTAATTGCCATTTACTAATCCCTTGCAAGGCATGTGTTGTCAACATGTTTTGATGACTCATCCCCAAGCTTAAATAAAGCTTAATTAAAGAGTCTCTCTCCATCGCTACACAGCGATTAACCCTTGTGTTGTCTTCACTTTCTGTATACACTACTTGTCCTCAGGGTCACTAAACCCCTAAAATAAAACAGCTTGATTGCATTTTAAATCCCAAATCTATTTTGCATGAAGAAACAACCTGTCATTCATCACAAACTTTGTGAATATCTAAGTTTTTCCTCTTCACAGTGCAGAAAGACTGTGTTTAATCAGTGGAATCCACTTCTCCCAGACCTCTCTTATGGCCGCTAGTTTGTCTGTCACACGCCTTGCAGGTCTTGACTCACGATTATCAAATCGTATCATTTTTGATAAAGTATGAAAGACTTTCATTGACATCATTGCACGGAAAATTGCCCTTCCACTCTCTGCATCCCAAAGACTAGATGCAGCCTCGCCTCGGGACCTATACACACCTGCTATGAATAGCAGCCCGAGCAGGTCAATCTCATCCATCCATTTCCAGTTGTCTGGGGGTGCTGTCATCTGCAGCACCTCTATAGCCTCTGACTGCATTCCCCATTAGTAAACAATGCTTTCAGGAAAGGTCTATTCTCTCTGATCTTGTTTGTATTATGTCTGTGAACTTCAGCCAGGTGTGGGGTCGTGGAGGGGACATGCTGCATATTCGCGAGAAAGTTTTTGTTTTCCCTGAGTTCAATCAGTAGCACACGTAATCTCAATTTCTTGTGTATGTGTGTGTATGAATGTGTGTGTATGAATGTGTGTGTGTGTGTGTGTGTGTGTGTGTGTGTGTGTGTGTGTGTGTGTGTATGTGTGTTTTTTATGGTTTCTGTAGTATGAAAATGATTTTATAACTACCGGGTCAAAAATGACCCCTAAGACAAGATGTGTACACTGTTGGTGTACAGCTTTTATGGAAATATGAACAAAGGCAATGTTTAACTTTTTTTCATGTTGGGGTCATTCTAGGAAAAATTCATTGAATTTCAAGTTGAAAAAAGAGTAATTTTTGACCCCTAAGACGACACAAGGGTTAAGGACAAGGATTGGCCAAGGATAAGGCCTGGCCTTGTGCACGGCAACAATAAGACCTAATTATGTAATTCCTGCCTACGAATGAATCATAATGTAATGGTAATGGTTCAATTAAATTGAGATAAGGAATTACCTTTGCTTGGACTGGCTGCCAACATTAGAAGCCAGATGACGAGAAGGAAATGATGTGTCCATCTCCACCATCCTTCAAAGCGAAGGCCATGCATCCTCCTGGAAACACAAGGTGACATGAATTCACAAGAAATGAGACTTATTCCTCTTTCTTTGGTTTTATTTTGGGTTTATTTACCTCTGCGCTCTTGTTTGTGTCAGCTGCTTCTCTGTCACTTATCATAAAATATTCAAATTGCATTTCAAGCTCTGAGTGGGAACAACAACAACGTCAAAAATTTCTGAAAAGTTCCTCCCTTCCAGTCTGTGTTACTAAATGTGGATACGATCACGGCACGTCATTGTTTCAGCCGTGGGATTTCATCTAAATGATCCTAAACATCCGGTACACTAAAAGGATCGAATGATATTTGTGGCTTTGTCTGCACTCACGGATTGACTGCAGGGCAGGGGTGGACTCAGCAAGTTGGGTTACACCGCACTGCATCCACACCTTCATAGGTTGCAGGTTATTGTTGCTTGTGGTGTGTTTATATTGTTGATGGGCTACAGTTGTTGAGATAATTATTTCCTTTCACATGACACATCATCTTGTGATCTGTTGTTCTCATAAACATATGATTAGTGTAGCTTTGATACTGGCCAAAACCTTTTAAAAATTGAACTCGTTCAACATAAACATGCAGTCTAAAGCTGAAAGCCCAGGAGAGACTTACGTGGAACAGCAGAGGTGAGCACTCGAGTCACATGATTTGGACTTAAGTCAGACTCAAACATTTTATGAGTTTAGTCCCGAGTTGACAAAATCAAAAAAGACCTGCAACCTGACTTGGACTTTAACACAGATGACTTCACTTCACAAGCCCAAAGATTAAAAAGTATGTTAAATTAAAAAACATTAAAGTAAGTATTACATACCTAAATCACCCCATTGCCTCCCACTGCAATATATTAAAAACTAAAAAAATATTTCTAATGGTTTGGCTGCCCTTTATCATCACCGTCTACAGTCTAGTGGTCGAAATACAAATTCAAAAGACGTACTGAAACGAAGTTAGGATACACTAAGTCAAGAAGTCTTTGTATCTCATCAATAATGCTGTTTGCACTTTCTTGCATCTTTATTTTTTGTGCATGTTGCTGCATATTTTAATATATAGCACATAGAGTTACATGCAATTACATGTGCTATTTAAATATAATCATCTTGGCTTTTAGACGCGTTGAAGAGTGATTAGCAGTTTTTTTTAAACAATATTTAAATTTAGATAGCATCGATACATTAAGATATATTTCCCAAATGTGTATCCTCTTCCTTTCAAGGAAACCTGCTCATTAAAAAAACATGTGACAGGACACGTAATGAGCTAATGGCACTGTATTAAAAGGGAGTGTCTGCAATCAAGCCTTGTCGATAAAATGTGGATCGTCAGGGTTTTCCGGCTGAAGTATGTAGCACGAGCGCCATTTGTATAAAGTGTCAAAGTCCATCATTCTTCACCGCGGTGTTGCTTTATTTTGTTCCCGGACTGATCTGATCTACAAATATCTGAAAACCTTTGATACAAAACGGATTAAGATTAAAGACTTTAGTGGGGAAACATTGTTTACTGTGACCCACGAGAGACAAGCATTACTAGTACACGTCTGTTCTCTGGGTAAGACTAGTTACATTTAAAATCATGATTGTAGTGCTGCTTAAGGAAGCTTAAACCGTCTCATCATACATGTGAATTGTCTGCGTCTGTTAGGACGTGATCATCGTATGTTGTGTCTGAAATGAAAGGCACCTGTTGAAGCCTCGAGGGCTACAGAAAAGCCATATTGTTATTGTCATTCCTAATCTCATGTTCCCAGTCTGACTTTCTATATGTGAGCGCAAAACAGTGAAACAAAACAGTGTCAAGAAACTTACAATTGTTTGTATCAAAACCTCTTTAAATGAGCGATCCACAGACTGTCATATGTTAACATCTTCAGACAAAATATTAAAAGTGCCATTGAGTTATTTTCTTTTTGCTTACCTTATGCTTTTCAGAAGAATGTGCAGAATCTATGTAGGTTCACGGGTGTGAATGCATGCAAATGTGCACACGTCTCTCCATAATTTCCAAAATATCATTCATCCGTCAGTGATGAGTCAAAAAACTGCCACCATTGAAGCGTCCTTCACGGCTTCTCTGTGTTTTCTTCTCTTCTTCTTCTCTCCTCTGTCCTCAGTTGATCTCCCTCTTATGTTCCGTACACACCTGCCTCTTACACAAGCACATCGTCTGTAGCATCAGGTGTGTGTGTGTGTGTGCGTAGGAGAGCGTGTCAAGGTGTGTTCAGGAAATCAGAATTTTTTTAAATGTGACAGTGCACCAAGTAATGACACACCTCCAGAGGAGAAGGAGGAGGGCAGAGACAGACAGAGATAGTACACTATCTTTCTATCTATCATATATATATCTATCGTTTATGTGTTTTTTCTCTCCCAGTATGACTGGAGGGCAGCAGCTGGTATTACAGGATGCAGGACCAGACAGTTCCTGGACAGGGTATTAGCCTTTATCTGGTGTGTGTGTGTGTGTGTGTGTGTGTGTGTATGTGTGTGTGTGTGTGTGTAGGTGTGTGTAGGTGTCTGTGTAGGTGTGTGTGTGTGTCTGTGTCTGTAGAAAAGTACGTGTGTTGCAGCAAATTGCAAAAATGACACGGTAGGCTCAAGTATGAAATATCGGATGCAGGTAGACAAACCAGTCAAACATCTTCTCTCTTTCACACACACCGACGGCGAGGCTGTGAATTTGAAGAATGGCATCTGACGTCAGACGTAAAATGAACAAACAAGACAAGAGCAGCCTCAGGGCAACACTCGAATCTCAGTGTGTCTTTACTTGACTGTGTCTGTGTGTGTGTGTGTGTGTGTGTGTGTGTGTGTGTGTGTGTGTGGAGGCATCTGGATAATTAAGTAGTTAACTATTGGCCACAAGGGGGCAATAAAGACTACAGCGGATGTTTTTTTTCTCCACTACATATCAAGTGTCAGCCTTTGTTCATTTTTACTGAGGGGTAATAAAACAGTATCAGATCAGTGGAGCGGAGCAGAACTGCAGCATGTTACTGCTCTTCTTCAGTGACACAGCACTTTTTAGGCGAGTTATTTTCAGTCTGTATGTGTGTGTGTGTGTGTGTGTGTGTGTGTGTGTGTGTGTGTGTGTGTGTGTGTGTGTGTGTTTGAGCACAGTTCATGCTCAAACGAATCAAAATCCCACCGGAAATCTTTTACCTCTCTTCTCTTTTCTGCAACTATTCAAACTTAAAACTCCTCAAGGCTTGACAAAAATGTCCTTTTCTACTCCAAGGAGGAATGTAGAGCATCTTGTCTGTTTATAATAGAGAGCTTTGAATATGCAAATGTCATGATAAGACAATATATTCCATCTACCGGTCTCTAGGGCCCTGTTTAAACCTTTAACACCTTGGCTGATCTGATCACAAATAGTGAACAGACTTGCATTGAAACAGCACATTTCTAGTCTTGGCAACCACTTTACAACACAAAGCACTAACCCATTCACACACAGTCATTCACTTGTAGCATTGGCTGCCATACATGGTGCCATCCTCTTATCAGGAGTGGTAAACACTCAAGCACACTCTTGCCCAAAAACACTTTGACATTCAACCCACTGGAGGCAGCATGTCCTAGTCTGCCAGAAATTAAAAGGTGAAGAAATCAAATATTTATTCACGTGTTCCAGCCAAACCAAACTGCCCAAGATATTTGACGCACTTGAAATAGATCTCTCGGGTCTTTCTTCATTTTTTTTAGACATCGTGGATAAATTTAACTTATGAGATTTGAGAACAAACTGGAGATGAGACAGAGCAGGAACAAAGGGAGGGAAAAGCTTTGATGACGCATTTTCCCATTACGTCCTTGGCGGGGACACATCAGGACGCATTAGCGTTGACACTACAAAAGATATGTGGTCCAATGTGTCCCAGTCAACCTCGCCAAGTGTTCCGAGTGATCAGATTACAATGAATCTTACACTATAGTGTTTAGCGCTGTCCACTTGTGATCCAATCACCCGAGACACATCTGAACTTGAACCAGGGTCTAGGAGTCGGCAAGGAATTAGCAGTCAGACACTCCTGTCCAGAAAGGTCACCTATATTGAGTTTCAGCATGACCTGAGTGTCCTGCCAAAATCTCCCTGAGGGACATCCCCTTACCTGCTCACATAGTTCATACAGGATCAATAACTTTACCTGTATCGCAACCAGATAAACCAGAGAAAAGATTCAGTTGTTGTAGTGCTGGGTGGTATACCGGTTCAACCGGTAATTTCCCGTATGATATGAATTTTTCACACACCGTCATGCCGAAACAACTGCTGTCACTCTTCAACAGGTAGCAGAATATATTGTTCGAGGCTAAGAGCGCTACGGTCGGAGCTAGTTGTCTTAAGTGTATTGAGAAGGACCCCTAATCGTGGATTGATGGACTGAGATTAATTGAGGTTCAGTGCACACAATTCTGCACTAAGCTGTTTTTACCATGATATTGCGATATTCTTATAGCTGCATGGCAAGGTTTTTGTATTTTTTATTCAGCCTCCAAAATTAAAAAGAGCAAAGTAAACATTTTTTTACTATATTGGGCCCTAAAGGAGGTCAACAAAATAGAGCTGAACTCAAAATACATCAAATTGAAGGGCAACAGGAGGAGATTTCTTAAACCCCAACAAAGACCAAACTGTCCTTTCTAAATGACAAACAGGGGGAACATATTTACTGGCTGGCCAAACCAATTAAACAAAAGAAGGGTGGACATAACACAATTACTACAAATAAACACTCAACAGTTTGTCACTAACTCAATATCAGCTATAACAAAAATAAACAGAAGAACTCAAAACTAAACTTACAAATGTCAATTGTAAATCTTTATTCTACATCCGGCATGCAGCTCCACAGCTCCTACTGTACTTGTGGACCTAAACAGCGACCACAGCGGTAGCAGCAGCGAGCTACATTTGGATTGACAGCACGATTGAGCGTGGGAGGTGTTAGTGGTTTCTGGCCGTCTCGCCACGTCCTGTGTTTTTCTACCCTGTGGGCTCAATCTTAAGTGTGAACCAACTGGCTGTTGGTTATGGAGAGAAGTTTTATTTTTGCAGGACTGGTTTTGAATACAGACTTTTTAGATCCACCAAGAAGTGTCATTTTCCCAGAAAGTTCACGCTTTCTTACAATCTACCGTTTCTGCAGAACATGCTCCAGAGCAGTGTGCGGATCATATTTGGACAGACCTGTATTCAGCCCTGTAGTAGTCCAACTACCATGTTTTTGGCAAAAGATGACGCAGCACACAGTTAGTGGTCCCACCAGCTTGGCGGTCGTGCATGTGATCCTAAGAAAACCAACTGGCGACGCTCGTGATTGGGAATCTGGCGAGGGATCTTCCCGCCGTCGTCTTACCAACGGTCGTGGCGCCTGCACACAGAGCGGGAACAATGCTTTCATTCAGGCAAGTGTCAGTGAGGAGCATAGATTAACAATAGGAAGCACTCCCACACACTGAGACCTTCAACTACTGAGATGAATCCAGGAATAAAAGAGCAAAAGGCAACAAGAGCCTTTGCCTTCATGAGGGAGAATCGCAGGAGGTTGAAAGATAACAAAGCATTCAATACATTTCATTCAAAACGATTTGTGCAATAAAGAAGGAGACAAGGAGAAATGGTAGTTTAGGTGTCATAGGCCATATTATAAATCATCACTTAAAGCTCTGACTGATACCTGTTACCTAGTAAGGCCTCCTGTATATGGCGCCAGAATAGTTCATGTCTATATACTGCACTACTGTACTGAAACGAGAGAGATTTGATTTGCTTTCAGTTTGTGAAGCAGGTTTACTGGTCTGTCTCGGGAAGGGCTGTAATGAATCCTACCTGGTGAGGCTATGGGCTAAATGTCAGGCCCACATAGTACTCAGTCACTATAGTTGTCCAAGAGAGCCGGGTTAACCTGCCCATACAAGCATCATTAGCAGAACTGAGAGATAAAAGACTCTGGTGTTTGGAAGCATTGATTTGAGCATTATGGGTAATTAGGAAAAAAGGGTCCAGAACTCACTGTCGAGAGTTTTCATAGGGACTATTTCTTCTGTGGAAAGAAGAGGAAAGAGGAAATTAAAGTTCCAGCGAACACACACCTCCCGTGTCGCATTAAGCTGATTGATGGATGGATGAATGTCATGTTATTGGGTGAAATTGTCATATTTTGTTTTACAGAAATGATTGGATTTTTTGATATAACAAAAACAAAGAATTCAATTTTTTTGCAATTATTTTTAATTTTTTGGGTAAAACTCTAAAGTGTGGCTTGTCATTAAATGATAAAAAATAAAGCCACCCCCTACCTTTGGGGCTTACCCCCTTTACTTTAATCAGCAGCAGGTGGAAAGCAATACATGGGAGTTGAAGCATTAATTCACTGACAAATGACCTAAACAGCACACCCGCTGTACTGCTACGTTCACTCGCTAATGTTACGGCGCACATATGAATATATGATCATATAGATGATATGAATATGGTGGCAGACTTGGCAGTTGGATAAAATCACGAGGCTATGGACCGTTTTGGTATATATCTTCTTCAAACTACAAAAGCACTCGAGTCGCCATCTTTCTGAGCTCAGCTGCTGGTTCAACCACAAAGACGGACCTCTGGTGGCGCGTGCTGTGCA
Source organism: Anarrhichthys ocellatus (assembly GCF_004355925.1). NCBI lineage: Eukaryota > Metazoa > Chordata > Actinopteri > Perciformes > Anarhichadidae > Anarrhichthys > Anarrhichthys ocellatus. The sequence continues at coordinate 9,049,642 of NW_022280040.1, read as the reverse complement.
CTACAATACATCACATCAATACAGCATCACAGTAAGCGGAGCGTATGCATTCATGACTGTATTGAAAATCATACAGTCTGGATTCCTACATACCCTGGTATACTGTAATACCGCTCAAGCAGAGTATGTTTCAACATAGTTGCAGCAGTATTTTTTGTATCTGATTTGGCATCACTTCAGCACTTAGATTTGACCTCAAAGACATTCTGAAAAGGTTAAAGTCATGATTATCCGAACCCGTTCTTTCTTCAGATGCGCTGTGAGTGCTTGAATGGTTGAAATGCAATTTACGACCCGTGATATTTAAGTTACAAACACGGCAAATGTTGCAAACGGTTCCATCTAAAAACACTAGCAGTGACCGTACTGTTTGTTTCCCACGTAACTAAAAAAATATTACAACCTGCATCAAAAGCCAAACCACTTACAAACACGTTTTCTTAACTTGACTTTATTTGTCCGGCATTAAAGTAGAAACACTCGAGTCATACAGATGATTGCCTCATGTCATTGTAGCTGTATTTGTGCAACTTGATATGGTGAACAGAAAGCAGTAGCAAAACAGTGGGATCAGATCTAAAGCGACTTCTGGACACGTGAAAAAAAGATTTGACACTTCCCTCTGTGATACCGTCACAGCCAGGCCTGACCTCAGCTGATCCTTCTGATTCCTACTTCTGATTGGCTGTTTGGGAAAGAGCTCATTCGCATGCCACGCAGCACTAGAAACAAGCAGGTAACCATGGATACACTGCATTGGAAACCGGTCTCTCTCTTTTGTCTTCACTAACCCCCCCCCCCCTCTCTCTCTCCTTTTACCATTTCCTCTTGACCCTCTACTTCTAGGTTTCTTCCCGTCTCTCTCTTAGTGACACTCCTTTTTCCTCCTCTGTTCCTCCTCACGAGGATCGGCATTCTTGTCTGCAGATGCAGAGCGGCTGCTCAGACTACAGTGAGCCAACTCCCAGCCGACTGTCACCATAGCAACAAAGAGGCCAGAAATAAATAAATAAATAAAACAACATCATCCCATGCTCAGACAGTGGTGATCTGGTCGACCACTCGCGTGCTGTCGTTCATTTCAACGCACTCCACCTCCTGTCTCTGCGCCTCTCCGTCGGGCCGCTGCCCCGGGCTCTTGGAGGGAGGCAGGAAGGTGAGGAGGGTGGGCAGGAATGCCAGCGTGTGCAGGGCGGAGCAGCCCGCCGTGAGGGTGAGGCAGCGGAACAGTGTGTGTGTGAGGTTAGAGCGTATGGAGCCAACGGGCACCAGGGCGGCGCCGTAGCAGATGAGCGTCTGCAGGGAGGGAACCCCGTGTCTCTCCAGCGCCACCCTCACCCAGCGAGTCCTGCTTTCGCCCCGACCCGAGGAGAAACCGCAGAGGAGGGGGCCGCTGCAGTCTGCCGAGTGTCCCAGGGCCGAGATCAGACACAACACGGACATGCAGTCCAACTCCACACCCCACAAGGTCATGAAGCCCAGCACCCCGAACTGGACGGAGAGCAGCGTGAGGCCCAGCCACACGGAGACGAGTGGCTCCACGACGGCCAGCGAGGACAGACCCAACAGGAAGAGCACCGCCAGCAGTGAGTGTCTGAGGGGGGAGCTGACCGCCGCGGCGTAGCGGTCCAGGTAGACGAAGGAGGGGTTGAAGATCAGGAAGCGGACGCGCGAGGTCAGCGACAGGCGTCGCAGCGTGTCCAGCAGCACAGACATCTCCTCGCGCTTGTTCTCCGTCGTCTTGGCCACCAGGAAGATTCGGGACGCGGCCACGTCGGGCTCCTCGCCCTGACCGCGCTCCGCAAATATGATGTCATCGGCGAAGTGGGCGAACTGCGGCTCGCGGAGGAAGGCGTGGCGGAGCGTGTTGGTGAAGTTTTCCCGCGGCTGGCTGGTGGACTGGTTGCGATCCGACAGGTAGTTCAGGTAAGCCTCCAGCCAGCTGATTCGCTGGAAACCTTTGGCGTATTCCAGCAGGTCCCGCTGCACTGAGGCGTTCCAGTAGGGGGCGCTTTCGTAGATGTAAAATCCAATGACGGGAGAGTATGAGCTGAAGTAGCGCTGCTGGGCGCGGGTGTACAAGACTGTCGCTGTATCCATGGCCACCAGTGCACTGGGGTCCGAACCCTGGGTCACCTGCCGATAACAGAAACATATTTGCCACGGGTTAAACAGAGCATTTTGGCTTTTATTCATATGTTTATATAGTATGAGTATGCACTGGTATCTCTTTTTCACATGATACTATCCCCACTGCTGCCACGTAGTGACCAGACAAGCTGAGGACAACTAACAAAATGAGTCATGCCATGTCTCCTTGAATTCTTGAAGAAAACTTCGAAGTCTTGTTTATCCAGTCTGAGGCTCACTACTTCCCAAACACATGCATTTTCACGAAAGTCTCACTTCCTCCACTACCGTCTCATGCTTGTGTAGGCACGCTGCAAATAAATACAGTCATTGTAAAAGGTGAAGTATTCTTATACCATAATATTCAACAGTAATCTGTAAGACATACCAGGTAATCAGTGGTCTCCTTAAATTTGGAAAGAAAATGAATTTTATGACACAAATCTAGCGATGGTCCTAAGTTAAGTGAAATGAAAGCACTGATCAATAAATTGCGACAATATTATAATATACTGTATACTCGCCTGCCGATTTCTTTTCTTTTTTTAAATGTAGTGAGTCTGTCTAAATTACATACAATGCCATTGTTATTTCACAAATCATGAAACTACATTTCAAAATGCTACAACTTCTGGAGCTTTTGGGTGAAATTCAAGTGTACTGGTCAGTTTACATGAATGACATGCAGCTTTTATTCTGAAGGTTTCATGCTGATTCTTGCATGTTTCATTTAGAAAATAGTTTCTTTTGTTAGTTAATATTACACAGCCCCTTAACTTGCAGTCACGTTAACCTTTTGTCCAATAAAATCCCCCACACTGTCCTACGACAAGGATCACGAATGACACGAATGTGGTTAAAATATAGATATTGCGGAGAGCGATAACGAACCATAAACTGTCTAAACAAAATGACAGTTGTATTTGTTGTATTGTTTCCTCACCTGCAGGAAGCCCATCAATCCAAAGGAGATGTAAACCAGATACAGCAGAACCACAAAGGGTTTGACATAGGTGTTAGTGATCCAGTCGCCGTAGCAGCGCCTCACACACCCCAGCAAAAGGTGAGAGTCCTGAGGATTAGGGTCCGTGCTCGCTGTCAGATGCGTGTGCAGGTGTGGATGTGCGTTTGTGGAGTTAGTGACGTGTCCATCCGTCGCTGGGTTGTTCGCCTCGTGCGTGTGTGTGCGCGAGTGCGTGTGTGTGAGGTTGGAGTTCGGCGTGTGGGCGTGACTGTGAACGACCCCGTGTGGTGGGTTGGAGTTCGGCGTGTGGGCGTGACTGTGAACGACCCCGTGTGGTGGGTTGGAGTTCAGCGTGTGGGCGTGACTGTGAACGACCCCGTGTGGTGGGTTGGAGTTCGGCGTGTGGGCGTGACTGTGAACGACCCCATGTGGTGGGTTGGAGTTCGGCGTGTGGGCGTGACTGTGACCGACCACGTGTGGTGCGTTGGTCGTTGGAGCCTCATCCTGGTAGCGAGTGTACATGAGACACCTGTACCAGGCCGGTTTAGAGTCCAGCCGGTCCGGTTTGGGGACCCGCCGGCAGAAGCAGCCGTGTCTGTACCCGGTCTCTAGGTATCCAGTGAACACCAGACAGGAGCTGTAGAAGGACAACATGTAAACATAGCTGATGGTGACGGCCAAGGCGGCGGTGCGGCAGAAGAGCCGGACGGCCTCCATGTTGGTGAGTGGCGAGGCGGCCAGGCCCAGGGTCATCAGGTGGAGCATGGTGGAGCCGGAGAACCGCAGCATGACGTCCTCGAAGACACTCGCCACGCGCTCCTTCACATGCTGGTCCTCACGGGTTCGTCTCCATGAGGACAGCATCTCAAAGGAGCCAAAGAGCCCGTGACCTGATGGGAAACAAATAGGAATGTGAGCTGAACAAAATCAATAGTTTGGTTGGGGGGGGAGTTGCTCGCAATGATGAATCCACAGATAATTATTAAGCCTGCCCTTTCCTGAAGCACTGTTGAGAATTTCAGCTTCTTTCAGCTCATTGATTTGATTTTACAACCCAACATTTTTGCATTCGACTCTCAGTCTAAACTAGCTAATTTCCGAGCAACCCGTTTCCTTGCTTTGATTGCACCCCGCAGTCCTTCAATTTATCAATTTTGAGGAATCACAACGTTGCACAAGAAAGTGCAATAACTCAGCCCGCCTGCTTTTGAACAAGTCCTCGCTGCATAATGTCGCACCTCAATCCTGTTTGAACTACAAATATGGGAAATGACAGACGTGAGACACCGTGGCAAAGCAATTTCCTTGTGACTTCAAAAATCCTTGTTGAGAACTTGCAGCTGCAGGAGAATTTAACTTACCGGTCAATACAGATGATAAATAATTAGTATATTTTCATAAAGTTATTATGAATAACCCAGCAGATGCATAAAAGCAAAGCCTCCTTAATTAATAGATTTGTAGCTTCAAATAATATGTAAGGAATACAGTTCTGATGCTGCATTCAATGGTTCAAACCGCGTCCATTAGAGGGGATTTAAGCGTACCAGGTCCTTGTCTCATGTGCATGCACATACATGTTTATATACATGCAAGTAGATGGTTTTCAATGGTTTCCTCTACCGTAGTTGCCATGGCATCCATGAGTCACCAGTGCCCCCCCCCGCCCCCCCTCCCTCCATTGACCTCACCATGGCAAAACACTTAACACCTTAGCAGAGGCGTAACATGCCGCCACTTCAGGCGTGGGTATATTTGAGAAAGTGTGCTGATTTGTGTGTGTGTGTGTGTGTGTGTGTGTGTATTTGAAAGGGAGGGAATTAGACGGTGAATGACAGTGGAAGAGGTGTGGAGGTTAATGTTGCAGACAGAAGATGTGAGCCAAACGAGAGGCTCGAGACAACATTTGTCCAAGGATTTTGATATTTACAGGAGCGTGAGACGGGCTAATGTGCACTCACATCACATTGAGCCAGGTACGAATGCATGAGAACATACCCACAAGATGAGGGCGTGTCCTTCTGTCAGAAGCCTTTCAGACCCTTCTGGTTACTGTTAAATTATAAATCGGATCTCAGAAACTGCAAACTCAGTTTAAACTCTTGGATATGGCAAAAGTTTCACACACAAACATGAAGATATACAAACCCTTGGCTGTGGATAGTTTTTAATATTGGTCTTATAATGATACCTGGTTTGGTACCAAAACAAAACATTACCATTTTTTTAGTATCTCACATTGTGGAATATTTATAATGTTTTTTCTTTTTGTTTTAAATAACCAGATTCTCTATTTAACAAAGTAGGCTTAACTAAAAATACACTTGAAAGTGAGAACATTCTGAAGATTTAAATGACTCATCGTTTCTCTCTCTCTCTCTTTTATGAATCGTCGTCTTTCCCATCAGTTTGTCATTTGTGCCAGCTTTGAAAGTTAATAAGCCCCTGCGTGAAAACATTTCCTCTGTCTGATCCTGAGAGAGAAAGACGCCAAATAGTTGCCACAAATCCTCGTTTTTTAAACATCTCACGCTGTATTTCTCCCTCTTTCCATACATTGTAATCCTTCTCGCCTTACACTTCCTCCCACCTTTTTCTGTCTGCCTACTTGATTGTGAAAACCCCTCCCTGCCTGCCCTCCTTCCTTCTAACTGCCATTTAACTTCATTTTCTGCTCAGAGAATCCCTATCTCAACCCCCCATTTGGGGTGATATTTCATCAAGCCCCCTCTCGGTCTCTATTCTCCTGTCTCCTCTGTTCTCGCTGTGGTTATTTTAAGCCTAACAGCAGCCTTTCCTCCTCCATGTTACAGAGTAATTACGGTATAGACTACATGTGTTCAGTAGTGGTTACATGCAGTACATCCTACAGCATTGATCATGCACGCACGCACTAAACTGCAAGTACGCCTTCACACAGATGGTATGCATTTTTGCTCCTGGTTTGTTAAATTCCTATTTACTGAATTTAAACTTATTTCTGTTTTCTATTCCCTTTCATCATAATATCACCGTCAAAAATCTAAATCACTAACTTCCCTCACATGACATGAATGTTATCGTCTCTATTCCACATGGAAGCCTCTGCATACAAAGGTTTGCAGAGACTGTGGATTCAAGAGCAGAAAAGCTTTGTTAACCTGCTTTCCAGTGGTTGCTACCCAAACCACTATCAATGTATTTGGGAATTACAAATAATATTTACCTCAAGTTTATCACAGATGCAGATGTATCAGCTCTTTAATAAGACTGCTCCAGTCTCATTAAAGTATTTTATTTCCTATAATAAACTGGGAATGATTTGCGCTCCCTTGAGGACTTTAGTCACGAGTACTATGACGTGGTCAACGTCATCACATGAGGTCGGAAATATTTCTATGAATTATAGTTAATCCTCTGGACAAATTCTGCATCCCGCATGGACTATAATGACCTCATTATGTGGTGCGATTGATCCACATTTAATAAAGATTCTTCATTGCGTTATTAAATTCGCCTCATGTGTCCTTACATCGAGAAATGAGAGAGCACTCGTATTGGATTTGCACTTGGTATCCGACGAGAGACCCTGATTTGGGATCTGGAGAGAAAACGTTTGATTTGTGAATGCCTACTTCGGTCATGCAAACTGCAACATGTCTCATGTGCTCACCGTCGTCACGTCAAGTCTGCAATACCTCTATAAAAGGTCAGCTGATGGTCTGTAAGATGTGTCGTCCGACCCCGTCTGGAAACGGGCATGCTGCCACACACATTTTCTGACAGATTTCTTGGTTTCAGACAGTTTCAAAAATGTGGGGACGCAGATCCTCAATTCTGGCGTTGGAAATATGCAGGAGGGGTTTTCAGACGCTCGTGAACAATCCAACAAGCACATGATTTAAAGCATACCGACCCCTTAAAAATCGTCTTGAACTTAAGTTGGACACTTCTAAATGTAAAATAGTGTGACACCTTCTGGTTCTAGCCCCTGGATTTTTGTTCCAGGGTTTAAGAAACCTAACTCAACAACTTACTTTTTCAGTTTCTGCCATGCCCCGCCACTTGTCAGTCATTTTGATGATCTGTCTACATTGAAATGGCATTCCGCCTGAGGCTGGCATCTGCAAAACCCATCACAGGTATTGAAGAAGCAGACGGTGAACACTGGCAGTCTGAGATATAAAAGCAATGGCAATGTTCACTGTGGCTCACACCTGCCATGTGTTAGCTTCACTTGTCTTTGATTTATCTGGGCTGTAACTCATTGTTTTTCATTGAGGTTCTTTATTTTATGTTAAGACTTCCATGTGTTCAACAACCATAACTTCTTAAAATGTGTACATTCAAAAATGTCCTGAACTGAAAGGCCATTTCAAGACAAATGGAGAATGAAGACAAGGACATACAGAATTATACTCAGTAGTGATTTAGACTCAGAATGTCATATATGTTGTGTGTATTTTGAATTTAAACCATCAAAAGTATTAGTTTTAAACCCACCAAGCATGACGAAAGGGATGCCCAGGTACGTAGAGTTGTAGGTGGCCCCGGTCAGGTTGAGTATCCCAGCAGCAGTGAGGCCTGACAGTGTGATCGACAGCAGAGCCAGCAGTCCCAACCAGGGTTTAGACCTCACACAGTCCCTCATGGAGCAGCAGAGGACGGCCAGTACGCTGCACGCCCCCAAGCTGGCCAACAGGGGCTGGTGTGCCAGCACCGAGGAGAACTGGAAGTCTGTCCTCAGAGAAGAGGAAGTAGAAGGGTACAGCCCCAGTTTAGGGTGCAACGCTGCAAAGTGCTGCAACTCAGCACAGAAGGCCTTTTCCCATTGGCCGGCCACCCGGTCCATCAGGCCGCCGCGGGCTTGGAGGTAGTAGGTGAGCTGCAGCGCCCTGGCAGATCGCACACCTTCTCCCCTGGCTCCCGTCCCCGGACCTCGCGCCGCCCCGCCGGGACCCCAGCCCTGCACGCCACCCAGCTGGTGGCCGATGTACGCCTGGCGTCCGTCTGCCAGCTGCGTGATCGGGTACCGCAGGAGCGGGACGGAGCTGTTGGAGGTGCGCGCCGACTGGATCTCCTCCATGGCGCGGATGATGTCGTCGATGATGCAGACGTTCTTGTCGTCGGGGAGACAGAGGTAGGAGAAGGAGTAGTTGAAGCTGTTGACGCCGGTGGCCGGGACCGTCACCTGCATCTGGTAGATCCGATGGTGGAGCTGCGTGCAGACAAAAACACACACATGCAAACACAAAAACAAGGAAGAAGTTACCCAGTGGTCCAATTTAGCAAAACTCAGTGTGTTGGCTTGTTGGCTTACTTTGTGTGCTTCGACTTTCCGTTTCGTGTGGACATGAAAGAGAGGTATGTGGGAGCGTGTGTGCCTTTTCTCGACAGAGTAACAATAGTGGTCTCAGAATCCTCCTCCGTTTCTATGGCGAGAGGACAACAGTGCCAGCATCCACAGAGCTGGTTACTAAGCAACAGGCCCGATGCCAGTCTCTGCCACAGCGAACACGGGCAGAGCTGTCTCCCACCTCAGAGTGCTGCATTGACTTCAGAGAGGGAGGGTAAGAGTGTGTGTGTGTGTGTGTGTGTGTGTGTGTGTGTGTGTGTGTGTGTGTGTGTGTGTAGGAATGTCTCTTGATGAATGATTTGTAGTTGCTTCAATTCACCGACATGCTGTTAAATGTATCAATACCTCATTCAGTTTTTGGCGCTTTTTACTGCCAAAAGATACCAATATGTCCTGGTAGGACCTTCTGACTCCCGATACAGTGCCCTCAGACTGCTAAATTAACATTATAAGGTCCAATCAGTTATTTTTTGAGTATATTAATTTCAGGTATTCTCACATACATAATTGAATTTATGTATATGATTAAATATTTAAGCTTTTTGTGGTTGTTAACTGATGGCAATTGAAAATAGCAGCTCTATCAACATCTGCAACCGGATTGCAGCTTTACCTTCAAATTCTTTTTAGATATTCAAATTGGTGATTTTTCGGGTTTTCAAAGGGTTTAAGAAAAACATTAGCTCCTACAACGTGAACATAATGCTAACGTCAGGATGCTAACGTGCTCATGACCACAATATTAACACGCTGATGTTTAGCAGGTAAAATCTTAGAGTAGCACATTTGCTAATTAGTGATGAACACAAAGTACAGCTGGGGCCGATGGGGATGCCATTCGTTTTGCAGATATTTGGTCTTAAACACGGGTAAATGTATGTAAACCTGATGATGGTGCTAGAGGAAAACTCAGTTGTTGACTAAAGTTATTAGCATTAATGATCTGGGAAATAGGTTCAGGTTCAGGTTACTTTTATTTGTACCCGTAGGTAGACTTGGTTTGCAATAGAAGGCGAGGCATCCATCTCGACACACATTACAATCAACACAGACAACAAGACAAACATGATAAAAGTACACATCAGTCAATCACTAAATAAAATAAATAAGTACACAAACGTTGCTTCTATAGCATCTGGCACTGTTGCTATAATTTGTTCACCTGAGTGGTGGCTGCTGGAACAAAGCTGTTTTTATACCGCTTTGTTCTACACCGTGGGACTGTATACCTCCGTCTACAAGGAAGAAGCTGAAATTCCCTGTGCAAAGGGTGGGAGTCGTCCTTTAAAATCGGCTGCAGGGCTGCACAATTAATCAAAATTTGATCAAAATCTCAATATGGCCTCCTACAACTTTACAAATCGCTGGAGGCGCAATATTTGTTAAAGGTAAAATGGGTCTTATTCTAAATTCAATGTTGTTTTTCTGCAGAGATGTCCTAACATCACATTCTACCGACTAAAGAAAACGTCTTTAGCCCTACCATAACCATATTAATAGGTTTTTAATGAAAATGAGAATAATGATGTGAAAGTATCATTCCTTCTAATAACGCAAAGCATATCACAGTTGCAATAATAGTCAAAATTAGATGTTTTCAGTTACTTTGAGCTAACCCATCTGGTAGATGTTGAAAATGTTATAATGGATAAGTGAACACTTTCAACTGATGGTGGCGCCAGATGAAAAGTCAGGGGATCACTAACGTCTATAAGCTTCATCCTCTGGGGACCATGAATGCTTGTACAAAATTTCATGACAATCCATGTGATCGTTGTTGAGATATTTTAGTCTGGCTTGACCGACAGACTGACTCTTGTTGATGACTGGGTCACGCCAAGGTGTTTCCACCATGAGAGGACATTTCAGTTTTATCGGAACAAAACAATCAGCTCTCAGAAGAACGTGGTCGTGTTTTGAAGAGCAAGAAGCGTGTTTTGACTCACAATGCTTCACAGCCACCAATTAATCACATTAAGAATGTGATCCTGTCTAGTACTGGTTTATCGCTGCTGTTGCTGTCTCATGCAACAAGTGCAGAGCCCCTCTTCTCACAGCGGTGGCATTTTGGGAAACGAAGGGGCTCACAAACTGATGCACGAGTAGACGAGCTGAGAAGGAAGAAGTCTTGAACCTCACAGATAATATGATTATACAACTCTTTCGCCCTCTTGCACCAACCTCTCTCTCTCTCTATCTCTCTCTCGGCAGTAAATGATGCAAAGCCCTAAACTAGTCTTAACTGTGGCAGTCCTCCATGGACCAACACTGTGCTTTGGGTATGTGTAAAGTGGGTCACAATAACCAGATGTGACAAACACACAGGCAGATACATGCATGGACGGAGGGCACACACAGTCCACAACACAATGTGGCTACTAGTCTGCAAGCTCTGATTACATCCACATAACATAACTTCATGATATAATTTGGCTGATTGCTCCAGGGGTGTCAAACTAATGCTCATAAATCCATTAAGGAAAAACCAACGCATGAGACAGAGGCCTCCGAGCTGCAGCTAACTCCACTTTGTAATTAAAATGCGCTGCTTCATAACCATTAAGGTTGTCGGGAGTTTATTCGAAATGGGACTGTGTTGCTCTGTTTAAAACCCATCAATCACGCAGAATAAGGAGCAAGACAGCTTGCATATGTGCTCCGGCCTACAGATATACCGATCCTAACCTCTGTGTGCATTTCTGAATGGGACTATATTTGATTCATTCTTAGAGTTGGATTCTGCAGATGCATTGCAGCCTCATTTTTACGTTGCATATACTGTGATTTAAACGGGACAGAAGCTAAATTGTCACATAGTCTACATTTTCGGTGTATAAATGTGTTTTTAGTTGGCAGTAGCCCGCAGCAGCTTCCGAAGCAGCTTTTGAGTGCTTAGGAATAAAAATAAGGAATACTTATTGGGAGTATACTTCTGTGTGCCAGAGTGTTCTTGAACTAAAGATATACCTCTCAGAGAGACATGCAAAATGTTCAAATTATGTCAAGCATTTGTCCTGGTTGAAGGCTATTTTGTCTTTTACTGTATATTATAGTCATGGTCTTACTTTAAAGCACATTATTTGTATTCGACTTCGTTTCTTCATTTGTTTATCAGCGCTCATTGAAGCAAATTACTTTTTAGACATTGTTTGCATATGTGCATAGAGTCAGTGTGTGCGCGTGTATACCTTTAGTATGGTGTCCAGATGAACCGGGTCCAGCACGCTCCCCTTTCGGGTGGTGACGATCACGCGCCCGTAGCGGCCCGGCGTTTGCAGGTCGGAGTAGAGCGCGTGCTTGGAGCGGTTCACGGGGAACAGGCTGTCCACCAGGTTACCCTCGATCTTGGCCAGGCTGTGCTTGGGCGCGAGCAGGCTCTCCACGTCCTCCTCCACTCGGTACCGGCTGAAGCTGGCCCCCAGCAGGATGGAGAGGAGCACGGGCGCCGAGGCGAAGAACACCGGGTGGCTCGCCACGAACCGGCCGAGCGCGTGGAAGGAGGTCCTCAGGCCCGCGTGCAACACCTGGCGCAGCATTCTAGCGCGCGGCCGCGGCTCGAGCCTCTCCCACCGACCGGAAAGCCCCGGAGCACTGACGAGCATCAGGGGCTGCCAGACGCATCGGTGGGCTCCGTCGCTCTCGGTCTGCCGGTGGACAGGTGACGCCAGGTGGTGGGAGGATTTGTCCCCCGGAGCAGGAGGTCACCAGCCGGGGAGAATCCAACCCTGCTCCGGTCACAGTGGCGCCCCTTTCCCCGGGGCTCGCTCATCCGCTGGAATAGCGCAAAGAACAGAAGGCGGCTAAATGAGCCAGCATTTCTCCGCTCTGCGGTTAGAATAAAGCATATTGATAGCCTACTTTACAGTTAATAGCCACTGGTGCGTTCAGCCTTCTGCAAGCTGCTCGGCTCTGTGCGCAACAGAAAAATCGCAGAGCCAAAGTGCTCTCTTAAAGCGTCCTCCTAAATCTGACTAATGATTTGAGTAGTTTCTGTTTGTGCACTCGGACAGGTTGCAGAAGACGCACAGTAGTTACACTAACCTGAAGCCAGGCTACATACCTAATAAAAGGGGAACGGGGGGACCGACCCGGTGATGACGGAGATCATAAGACGCAATCAGACCAAAAGATGTTTATCCTGCCGGCTGTCCAGCGCGTCCAGCTCAACCCAAAGTCACCACACAGCCCGACGGGTGGTCGTGGTGGGTGGGTCTGTATGTGCGAGTCGCAGGATAGGTGACGCCGCGTGCATGCACGGGGGATGCCGGTAAGAGCCGTTAGTCAAATCAGCTTTAATCTGGGTTTCCTCTGCGGCAGAAGGCTTTCTGTCGTCCGTCCCGTCCTCTCCTCATCGCCCCGGTGGTTTGATGGAGCCGGGCTGCTCTCCCATCAGCGACCGCTCACCTCGTTGGGAAGCCACGTCACTGCAATCACCGGCTTTCAAACCGGGGACCGTTTCTGTATCTCTCCCCGTCGCTTGTGCACAGCCCCTCGCGACCCACTCCGAGTCCCCGTTTTTTCGCCCCGCCTCTCGCCGTTCCGCGCCGCTACAATGCAGAGAAACAAACCGTCAGTCATCACCGAGAGAGTGACAGCGCGAGTGTGACACAGGGAGAGATTTCTAGGAATTTATCACAGCAGCGACATTAATGCTGGCTGCTTTATAGCTTATTATCCATTTAATCTCTCTAATATTCACGACCCCATTGTGTTTCCCTACTGTGTTAAAGTTGCTGAGGTTTTAAAGATGGGTATTCTTAAAAAAACCAAAATGATATCTAATAATAATGGCAGAGATATTTCTCATAATAGCCTTAATATAGAGAGACATGAAAACCTGTCTGCAGGAGCATTATGAACACATACATATCTCATTTTCAACATAAAAATGCACATTTTATTCCGTGACATCAACTCTTTTGCGGTAACTCAGTTACATATATTCATATATAATATTAAGTGTCCTCCCCATCCCTGTTGCAGATGAGTGCAGCATCCCTTAGGTTTGCTATTGTGTAGCAGGTTGCCATGGAAACCAGCCAAATTACTTTTTTTATTACAAGCCCAGGTTTCCATGGCAATTGTGATGCCATATATACCCCCCCCCCCCCCCCACACACACACACACACACCCAAAAAACACATACGTACACAGTATTGCACGCACAACACTACATTATACACACACACACGCACACACCTGCTGACTCCCAATCTGCTCGTGGTGTGGAGGTGTCTGATACAGCGACATTAAAAACAGAAGAGACGGAGAGAGAGAAAGAGCAGGGAGTGGAAGAGATGTGGAGATAATAATGAGTGTAGACAGCTTGAGATCACACTCTGTCTGTCTGTCTGTCTGTCTGCCTGTCTGCCTGTCTTTGTATTCACACCCATGAAATCTAATAGCCAACCAGCCTTTTGGTCTGTCTGCATGGGACCAACTAATGGCTTCTTCCTCTCCCTAGAGGTTTGGATTAAAGACAAACACTGTTTTTATTCCCTCTGCATTGCTCGGATTCATAAAAAAAAAGAAATGTTTTTAAACTGCTGGGCTTAAATGACAAAAGATTAGTTCATAAAATATAGTTTTGTAGCAGTAGTTAAATGTAAAACTTTTAAAGTTATTGCGCATTTAAAAAAAGCGTTCTTTCTCCATCTATTTTGCCTGTGACAACACAGACTGTCCATCCCGAAAAGAACATCTGTAAAGGTGGTCTGTGCGTTCAGCTTTCCAAGAACCATACCTGCTTTATTTGTTTGGTGGCGGCCTCTAGTGGCTGTAGTAATTATGACGGGAGCAAACCAGGAAGTCGGGTGACGTATCATAAAGAGCGACAAAGTCCACCTATAGGGAGGAGGTGACGGAGGATGGATGGTTCAAACAGACGCAGGACTTTCACCCAGGAGACGGCTGTTAGTGTCCTGTGTGAAACCAAAAAACATCAACGTTGACTTATTTTAAAAAGGTGCAAAATGCTAAATTGTGATCATGTCATTGCTCTATACCAACTCTCAATATGGTGACGGCTGAGCAGGCGGCTTGCAGCTAACAGTGCAAACTGTTCCTGGTGCTCTGAAACGGTTATGTATATCACTTTGGAAGTCATGTCAAACACCTTACCGAACCTGAATGACTTTTTCTCTTTCAGGTCTGATTTATATTAGTTTGATATTTTTTTAGCAGCCCGATAGAAGTTCTGGACATCAGACTTTCGTACTGGCAAATGGATACCCAAGTTGATGTAAAAATTAACTGGAAACTAAAAAAAAAACTTATGTTAACTTTATATTTCTAAGCAGAATCATGCAAACTGAAGAATATGAGATAATAAATGGGGAAGAAACTATCATTTTTCACTCATGACTCCAAACACCACATCGACATTTAATTCAAGCTAAAGACCTGTGAAAGAATAGAAAGGATGCAAGTAATGCTCATAATAAACTACTGACCAGAAGCTCTTGAGCAATGAACAACTCACAACTGCTCGGTCAAGGTGTGAACATGCACCTCTCACTATGCGTGCTGACAAAAACAGTACATTTCCTCAAAATGACGAAAAAACAAGAAAGAACATCTGCGTGCACGTGTTTAATCCGTTATTCAATTAAGCCTCAATTAGCCTTTAATCCCCATTACCAGTCCAGAGAGAGACGAGCGGCGAAGAAATGAATGAGTAAGTGTCTCCCCCGGGGAGGAAGGAAGAGCAGAATAGAAAAATGAAAGACTGCAGAGATATAGGGGGCTCTGGGCAGTTTCTGATAACAAAAAGTACTAATTAGTGTCACTAAATGATTTATAGAAATCAGAATTGTGTGTGTGCATGTGTGTGTGTGAGGAACGTGGAGAGATGGAGTCCTTTGAAAGTATTGCCATTTTTACGAGGCAATTTTCTGCACCTATATATAGTCGAAAGGGGGAAAACCCTCCAGGAGTTTAAAACTGCAGCCAACAAATACACTAAGATACACTTACACACACAAGCTCTCTCACTCTCTCACACACACACACACACACACACACACACACAAGATTGACAGATGAGTGAAACAGTATAGGCAGCAAAGAGGAGAGCACCTCTTATGACTACTTTGGACAGGCTGTCACTTCGCACATGTCCGTATTTGGCCTCGGTCTTTCTTTTGCTCTCACATGGGTCCATCTTCCCTCCATCATTAAAAGGCAGCTACAGAATTTGGACGCGGTCGTCATGATAAGGCTCCTCTCTCAACTCCTACTCCTACGAAACCTGCCCACCATCCCGCGTCTTCCACCCCTCCCATCCCCCAATCCATCTGTTTTGGTGGAGGCCATCCATTAATAAAGAACCTGTCCCTCTATTTCCACTACTCCTCCTTCTGTATTATTTATTTACCCATCTATCCACAGATACGGTGGTCAGATATGATTTTCCGATTGGGACGCAGCAGGTCTAACCTTCTTCATGGGTGAAAACTGAGGGGAAAAAAACACGATTTCATCCAAATACGCAAGTTCTCTTCCAGGTATGGAAACAAGACTTTTGAGCTCTTTGAACACTGTCATTTTTATTATACCGTCACTTTTTATACTTCTACTTACTGTTTTACCATCGGTTTCCTTCTCTCAATGTTTTACTTACACATATTAATTTACTACATTCGTGTTTAGTTTATTCATTTTGAAATGAATGCACGCATGTCTATTATTCCATTCAATACATACAGTACATACATTACCTTCTGCACTATTATGTCTTAGATTCTCTCTTTTCTTTACTTGTGATTTTTCTTTACATATTTAATGAGCAGGGTTGGAGGGAGACTAAGAGCTCAGACTTGCATTGCCAAGGACTGCTTCTCTGTAACTGTTGTGTACATGACAATAAAAAAAATAACTTGAACATGTAATCCACTGAAGTTTATAATTAATGTGTTTTAGATCAGAATACTGAAAACTTTGACAACCACTTAATCTTCCAGAATAACATTAAGCAAAGGCCGTGTTTGGCAGCTCCTCTAAATTAAATGAAGTTAATTTGCTGAGCGTTTAGGTGTTACAGCAGCTGAGTCGCTCCAAATGCAGAAAACCTGTCTGATTAGAGGAATTCTTACTCTCATAATGTGATGGTTGGAGCAAGTCAGAAAAAAGCCTGTTGAAGTATTTGTTTTAATGTTAATTGCTGTAATTATCGACTGACATTACAACTTTTTAAACTGCATGAGCTCATTTAAGTTTAAAAACTTCACCTTTCAGACGGAAACATTTTACCTTCATTTTTTACATCCTACATTATCAATGGTCCCACTTGTCTGGTCTTTCTTTAGCTTTTTTAAATAACAGGACTGTTTACATTGGGTTTTTTTGTTGTTTAAAGCTGCAGCGGGCAGAATATATTGACATCATTGGGCAAACATTCCATAATAATCTTCCAGAATATTCTAATGCAAGTGATCGGATAGAAAACTAGACCTCTGCACCTCGTCTTGGCTCCGTTTTTAGGCTTAAGAAAATCTAATGCTTGACGGGAGACAATCAGGATCACAATCGGGATGATATTTGAAGTGAGTAACCGGTTGTTGCTGTATGAAGGATGATATTTGAAGTGAGTAACCAGTACTCGTACAGGTTGCTGTATGAAGGATGATATTTGAATTCCACTCTTGCAGAATCTAAAAATCTAAATTTAAAAATCATAGAATTAGCGTCACTATACTACAAATGTATCATTGTGTTTCTGGACAACTGATGAAAGTCCTTTTATCTCTGGTTTTGGTCTCCACCAACTCCTGAGGGAAATATTTGGCTATTTAGCTTCTAAATGCTGCACTGTGTTCCCCGGCTAGTTGCTAACTTTGTCCGTCCACCTCTCCAGCACTAGCATACAGTGTGGTTTTAGTGCTTTTACACTGAAAACCATTTGAAAACTGGATTAATGAGAGCAGCGAGAGAGAAGCGAAAGCGTAGAGTTGCAGCCCAGAAAACCAAACAATTAGCTGAAAAGGCAAACCTTTCACTTAGTCATTTCATCCATTATTACATTTTTTTTAAATTATTAGAGCTGTTTTAAACTTAAACAGCAAAACATTTGGTTACCATAAAATAAAAAAATAATTCACATATAATGTGGATCAGTTGTTTTTCCAGATTTACAAAACACTCACTAGACGAATGTCCTCAATACCATCGCCCTCTCCTATCTACCCATTTATCCATCTTTATTTTCCTCTCTGCTATTCCTGTCTTTCTATTTTCTGCATCCTCTTGGTGGTCAGCAGCATTCATAATTTCTAAATGTCATTTGGACGTTAGCTCATGAGGCCAGGAAGGAGGCTGTAAGCGGAGGGTGATGGAAGAGGGAGGTCACAGGGAGGGGCATGAGATGAGAAACACAGTAACGTCATCTTCATGGCCTCTTAGAGACTCAAAGATTCGATTACAGTTCCAGGCCAGAAACAGAGAAGATAGATGCAGATGGATGCAGATAAAAAGCATATCACGTGACTCACTCTGCTTCTCTTTCACGTACACAATCGCAGGGGAAAGCGGCAGAAAAAGAAAAAGTGTGAGGGAGCTGAGAGCAACAAGCTGGAAAAAGAGAACTGGAGGAGGCCCGATGACTTCACCGGTGCCTATGGAAAACCCAATTTGCTAAAAGGTCAGAATGCGATATCCGATAAGAGCCATTTTCACCTCTCAGAAAGCGAAATTTAATTTGTGATTACTGGAGCCATGTGTAAACTGTACACCACCTCGAAAAGGCGCAGAAGGCTTGTTTTCCCTGCTCTCTACTGGATAGAAACAGAACTGCATGACTGGACAGTATTTTTAGTGGGTGGCTTTCCTTGTCGGTGAATTTAAATGATAGTGATTTTGTCTGTTTTTGGACTGATTCACCTTCGCCTCTGACGGCAGAAATAGCAGCTGCCGTTAGAGCCGATATTGCAAACTGACATCCACTTGTTAGCCTTTTGCTGCTTGGTTTGACAAACCTGGAGGGTTTAATCATATATCAAGGTAGTAATATAAACAGTATACTGGGATGTAGTACTGTTTTTCTCTTTTGATTCAATTGGCAAACAGTTGATAGATAAAATAACCAGATTTGAATATCTGTTTTTGGCTAATTTAGTGAAATAATATTCAATAAAACTAGTTCCTGGAGGTTTGATAGTCTGTTGAGATCTTTTTGTGTCATTCTCCAGCATTCAGAACCATAAAAAAGGGTTGACACAATTTAAGTTTGGTCTTGATGGTGTACTGCTGTGATACAATATATGTTATATAGTACTTTGAAAGTGTGCCTTATTAAGACGGTTCTTGATGTTTTTATCTGTGCCCCCATTGTGTCTGACAGCGCTGCTCAAATATGTGAACTCGTCAGTTTCGGGGAGATCTTCTCTCCGTAAACCTGAATTGCTGAGGGATTTGGAATGTTCAGAGTCACCACTTCTGTTTTCTTTTTGCTGATCTTCAGTCCAATCTTCTGACCAAAATCACTGAGGCGGGATGTTTTCTCCTGCATGTGCCGATACCGGACATTAACACTCAATTGATGGGAGGGATTGGCTCCCGTGGGGTTGCATTGTGTTGGGACAGATTTTGATTAAAAATTATTACAATGTGGCAAAAAGAGGGCACTGCACACAATGCAAGCAGGTCTATCTAATAATATAGTAGACCTTCGTCAGGGAGTCCCAGACCTTATAATGACGGCAAATAAAGCAGACCTGTGCTTTGTCCTGGAGGTCACAAATACATTCAAAAATATAGGAAACTCTCAACATAACCCCAAAAGTAATAAAACAGAAGGAAATGATGCACAAAATGGAACATGCATGATTATAAAGAGCAGTTTCTACCCTGAAACACATGAGTAAACTCCGCCTCAGGTCCATATTAATGTCCACATCTCAACTCATTCCCCATTGAGGACTGTATGAGGGGTTTCTGTTGAGAACTATGATTATTAACACTACAGATTCTGCAGTCACTCACTATGAGACACCGGAAAAGTTCACTTCAATTGTGACTTATTGTCGACATTGTGGTTTAATCTAAACAGAAAGTATGTTCCATGTTTTGTCACTATACAACAAATAAGGAGGAAATATCTAGCTAACCTACAACTGACACGAACAAACACACTGAACAACCATTCTAACCTAACTGTAAAAAACTCAAGCATCAAGGTACAGCAAACAAAAAGTACTAAGAGAAGAGAAACTCACATTAGCACTCAGAGAAACAATTGTTGCAAGAGAGCACAGGGTTCTGCTGCAGGTAGTGCTAGAGGGCTAACACCCCGAAGCCAATCACGACAGACTCTGATCAAACCAGGCTCCTCCCACTTCCTGCTCCTCCCCAGACAGCTCCGCCTCTAAGACCTGCTCCTCCCGACTCCTCCAAGTGAACATCCTATGACGCTCTTTTGACAATGTCTGCATGCCCTCTTCTTTGTAATTGTACAAGTTCAACACCTTAAAAGCAGAGTGAAGAAACATTATGATATTTGATATATATGAAAATGTTTAACAATAAAATGTTGTGGTGACAGCTTGTTCTGCTGCCCCCAAATGGCCAAAAAAGGTCAAACTATAATGACATTTTAATTTAAAAAATACATTATTGACTTACAATTTGACCGCATGGGAGCCTTTAGAAGCAAGGGAGATAAATCTAAAGCCTGTAAGAAGGTCTTTTAAATCGATTGTCACGGTTAGCTCTAATTGCATCCAGTGCTTTTTGTTTATTGATTCTCTGCCCCTCTGTGACTTGATTTAAACAATATTTGCAGATTGGTGTGGTTTTGTTACAGAAGGACTGAATCCAGGGGACAAATCAGCGGTTTAATCACTTTGACTGTCATTTTCACGCCGCCACTAAAATAGATTTATCACAATTTAATGAAGTAATAGTACAAAGTGAGGCATTAGCTCATTATAAACTGCTCTAACGACACAGAGTATTCGAGGCAGCTGCAGGTATTGATTCTCATGTTGGTCTCTGAATAGCAGGGCTGACTGCAGGGGCTTTAGACTACAAACATATATATATATATATATATATATATATATATATATATATCACATATAAAGATACTAAAAATGAAGCTTGAATCTACTAAAATTACAGTTTCAAGTGTGTTATTGAAATATTCAAAATAGCATACTATATATACATATGTATATATAGACTGAACTGCTAGTCTGAATGTTAGGAGTATGTTGCAGAGAAAGTACCAAAAAAATGTAAACAAGATGTGTTTTTATATATTTTGTGCATCAGCGGTCGAATCTGCTGTTGATAATGAATATCAGAGTTAGAATGGCTGCCGGTGGCCTGATGCATGGTGCTGCTCACAAAGCTAGTAACAACGAAATCTCTCCTCGTTATCGTCCATCCCACTTCCTCCCACCAACACACACACGTTCAGTTCACACGACGGACTGTGTTTCAAATTGGTGTGTATAGATGAGAGTGCTGCCGGTGTTGCCACAGATACAAGTCATTAATGTCCCCCCCCCCCAAGACACACATGTGCAAACACACACACACACAGTCGTGACAGGTTCAAGTTGCCATGGGAACTGCTGAAATAAAGGAATGAGACATGATGTGTGCGATGGCAGGTCCGAGGGAAAATCAATGAATGGACACGCTCTCAGATGCAACGCCAATATCTTGATGACTTCTGTCCTCCATCCATCAGCACCGTCCATCCACTGTCTGCCCCCTCGCTCAGAATCTCCCTGAACACGCGTGTTCCTCGACTCACCTTATCAATCACAGAAAAAAGTTACGAGGTGAAGAGACAGCATAGTGTCTCGGGCTTTTATCAGAACCTATAAAGAAAGAAGTGCAACCCAAAAACAGCCACACAGTGAAACATAATAACATTTATTATGATGATGGAGAAGCAAAAAATCATCCCATTAAGTTACAATAAGATAATAAATGAAGGAAAACAAGAATAAATGAGCTAAAACATAATAGTGTTATCAGTTTAATTATTTCCGCTGTGGAGTTGTGGATGTTTGTTATTCAGCGTTTCAAAATAAACCTTTCTGGTTGATTAGAGAGATGCTTTTTTTGTAGCGCTGAAAAGAAAACAATCTATTTGTTAATTGGCAAAAAGAATTGTCAACAATTTTGGTTATTCGTTTTAAGTCATTTATCAAGGAGAAATAGGTAATGTCTGCTGTGTTCACTGCAAACTGAATACCTTAAGGTTTTAAACATGGACAGACAAAACAAGATGTTTGAAGACATGACATTGGGCTCTTGTTTTCTTGTTTTACGTTTTATTATTTTATTACATTTTTTTTAGACCAAAAAATGAATCTTAGAAATAATTGACGGATCAATCGGTAGTGAACATGTGTGTCAGTTGCAGCCCGACTGATTGTTCAACTGGAATCAGTTCGGGTTGAAACTATAAGAGTGCGTCAAGAAGCGGAAAAAAAGAAAAGGCAGTCAGATAAATGTGAAATGAAAAGACATAAAAAAAAAAACATTACATAACATTTTCTGGTGACAATTATTTTAATCTATAAGACGAAACCTGAACATTGAGTTCAGGAATAACAATCGTGTATTTTAAAGATTACTTCTGATATGCACAGGAAATGTCCTTCACGTTTCCAGTGAAATGTTTTTATTGGCTTGAGTGCGCCTCAGCAGTGCAGTTCAGAAACAGGAAGAGAGAGAGCATCTTGTACTTTGAGTTCCTGTAATTCAGTCAGTTTATTTGCCTCGGGCTGAGCTGCAGCAGAATGAATATAAATGTCTGACACAAGTCAAAGTGGAACAGAAACCGAGACTCAGACGTATCAAAGGAGAGCCCACACGCGCACACACACACACACCTACACACAAACACAACATATCTTAAGTAGTTTAACCTCATATTAGGTCTTAAAAATATGACACTTTGACATCAGGTACAAAATTATGATACAAGTTTTCACAATTATTTAAAAAGCTAAAAATTAGGTTTTAAGAGATAAAATTGGACTAAATATTAAACGTTTTGCTTATATTTATGCTCAAGTATAAATTAATTTTGGCTTCTAATGAATCCATGCAGACATTGATCTGATATATCTCTGCACACCATAGTTACCATAATATTTGACATACAGTATAGTTTCCTGTAAAAAATAACAACAAGAAACTATTTGTTGTACCTTTACTTTAAAATATACATTTTTTATTCCTATTAGAAAGGTTCTCGAGTCATCGAGTCACACTTACAGTACATAGAGGGCTGTTGTTGCAAAATGGGGCCGCCTCTTTTCCCAACATTTCTATAATTCATAAACTATGGCCCTTAACAAAATGTCTTCAGTCATAATTTATGTAGAAAACGTACCTGTGGAAAAAGTTAAAAATATGTTGCAGTAACAACTATACAGTAGCCCATCAAGAAAGGCTTTAGTCTTTAACGTTTCCCACTCTTACCCGAACATAAGTGTGTGTTTTCTGTGAGAACAACTCATTTTTCATTGTTCCCACATCATGTAAACTACGTCTGCTGAGTCCAGCTTCATCTGCCTCTTCGACAGACGTCCTGCTGGCAGCTCTGACCGGATTCAGGGTGAAGCCGAGGTTAAAGGTCACCACACCCGGCAGGACTCTGCACCTCGGTTCATAGCTGACGACTCGGGGCAGCCGAACGCTTTCCGGAACTCTTCGTAGTTGCTCATCGCTCCGATAACCCTGCAGGGCAACAGTGATGGTGAAGGTCAGGTTGTAAAGGATTGTGTGTGTATTCATCAGTGTATGTGCGCGTGTGTGTGCGCGCGTGTGTGTGTGTGTGTGTGTGCTCACCTGTATTTCGGCGGACTGTGAGCTCCACTCTGGACCTGGTCCCTGGCTGCTTCTGGTCTGTATGAGTTACATCTCACCTACAGAGTACATTTGACACACAGCTTCAGATTATATAGTTTATAGATTTTATAGGAAACTGCCAGTATATTCAGACATGACAACAGAAACGTGGCATTGGCAGAGGGGCAAGACCTAGTTTGTGACTGCGTGTCCTTACATGTGCATAGCTCAGGAAGAACAGCTGGTTGTTGTTCAGTCCGACTCCAGGCAGCCGAGACTCCTCCACGCCGCCTCTGCTCTCATCTATCCACCGCCTGTATGCCTGCACACAAACATAAAGGGAAAGCTCGGGCTTCTTAACGTGGAATGAAGAATTTTATAAACATTTTGATGAATACATAAACCCTAAACAAATTACAAGCTCAGGTGCAGCCATAAACACAGGTGTAACTAATTAAAACAAGACACGGGAAACGAATAAGAGCGTCCACGCATTGATACTGGTGTTCATGCTGGCACATTAGCATGCAATAAAATCATTAACTTTATTAGTTCCACCATACATTTTCCATAAGAAAGGTCAAAAACATCGGCCCTAGTTTTTTGCAAGATCAAGACGATCTTTTGTTCTTTGGTGAGAGCGTCATGTATGAAAACACATCGTACCCTAAAAGCCTCTCTTATTCCTCCATTGTCTGCTACGTTTTCTGCCAGAGTCCTCTTTCCCCGCACCTACGGAACAAAACATACACACAGCACAGGTACTCCTTCACCAGCTGTTTACACAGTTAATACTGGATCGAGGCGACCTCATCCTGACTTTCAGGTAACTACTTTTGAGCTCATTTTACCGTTTTTCAAACTCTTACATTTAGGCCTGCCTCCTGCCAGTGGTAGCCATTATACTGATCCACCATACACTGGGTCTTCTCATTGAAGGCTGTTATAGACGAGTTGGTCCACCAATAGACCAGGTTGCCATTTTTGTCATACCTGCGACCTGTTCATGAAAAGCATCACACACACACAAAGAAATCCCTGCAGCCGTGTTAGAAATCTCTGACGTTATGTTGTGGTTTGTTACTCTTGGCGTTCAGTATTTACCGTTATTGTCAAAGCCGTGTGTAAACTCGTGTCCCACTATCACCCCGATGGCGCCATAACTTAGAGACCTGGGAAAAGACCACAAAGTGAAAAAATCGATCTTGTTCCGAAAAACAGTTGCGTAATATTTGCATACTAATGAAATGAAACAAAAGTTTGAAAAAATATATATCGAAAAGAAAAAAAATGGGCCCAGTGTGTAAAGACTTCTTTCATTTTATAACCTGCTGTACGATCGCATTGAGGATTACATCCCCAAAAAATAGGACTAAAAAACAAATGAAAAATTGAACTGATTACAAACTTATGATTTATGAGCTGTAGTGTCATGATCTGTGGAGCACGAGGTATTAACTTATGCTGTTTGTCCACAGGACTTACCACCACAGCTCTTCTCTGTGGCTCACGGCAGAGTAATTATAAAAGCATGAGGGGGCCTTTTCCTTCGGTCTGGAAGTAGAGCGTGTCACCTTTCTTTACTCTCACCTCGGATACTCTCTTCCCCAAAAGAAGGGTTTTTGAAGCTCTCCAGCGGGAAATCCTAAATGAGAAGATGAAAACAGTTTTTCTTCTGCGTCCAGACAGGATCCATTTACTGCAGAAAGTCGGGTAATTGTTTTTTCTACTTCAGCCTGTGTGAGGTTATTTGTGATTAAAAAGTGTGATTCTTCATGGTGGGTAACTATTAAAAAACAGATCACATTTCACCTGTTTTAGACAGCGCACGTCCTCTCTTGTCAGTTTTAGTTAGTTTTTAATGCAAATTCCCAATTATTTGTGACATTGAAATGCCGACTCAGCCAATTTAAAGGAACAACAATACCCCAGATAATACATCCACGGCAGATACTTAATTGATTTCACTGAGGTGCAGTGTAGCGTCATGTTGTCTGGACAGAGCTTCAGAATTGAACAACTTCTGAATAATTAAACTGAATGTCGGTCTCAGCAAACAATCATTATGTTGTATCTTACTGATTTGATTCGTCGAGGAACTGTAGAAGGCGTTCACAGTCGTTGGGTTTGTGAACCACCTGCAACACACACACAGACACACACACATTATGGCATGTCAACCAGGAAGTAAAACACAAAGTGTCAAGTGGACAGATATGAAGCCCACTCACTCTGTACGTGGGACGCTCTTTCGGAGCCAGGCGATATCAGATTGGGCAATGAACTTCAACGTCTGCATCACATTCCCGTAGTAGTCCTTCTCACTGAACCTGAGCTAAAACACACACAAATGAAGACACACATTGTTAAGAACTGCACTACTTTACTTTTCAAAAAGTAAGCACAAACTTAAGCTCAAGGTGGGAAAATATACCATCGGGAGAGGAAAGTCAACTTGAAACAAACCTGCTTTAAATCTTCATTGAGGTAGGTGTCGTTCAGAATAAACTCGGGATAACCAACTTTAGCCAGGACCGCATGAGCCTTGAGAGAGCGAGACAAAGAAGTGAATGTGATGAAGAGTTTAGATTTTTACATAACAGGAACTGAACAGGATCAAAATCTGTTTCAAGCAATAAAGAGTCACGGCCACGATGCCCTGACAAAAATGGCTTTGTAACATAAGAATTAAAGAGATAGTTGGAAAAATAAAGATGTAGCAGCTAAATGCAGTCATGTTGGGGTTTTTTTAGGTCCCTATTCCCTATTATGTCAGCTGTTCCTACCTTCTCTATTGCTTTCTTCTTCGTTGGTTCATCCATCCAGTCGTTCTCCTTCTCCAGCATGTCGATGAACGCCCAGCGAACGCCCTCGATCAGCTCCTCCATCTGAGGAAACACGCACTCAAATTAACTACAGACCGTTTACAGAGAATGCATTGCCACATAAACACACACCCGCAATGACGCAGATGACACAACATTAAATGTCTGACATCATTTCCAGGTGATGCGTAGACAAAAAAACACTCAAATCAGTACACACATCTGTTACAGATATACAAAAATCTGAGCACTTGACCCACGATTTAGGACATGATGTCATTTCCAGAGCACACGCACCATGTGTTTCTTGTCCTCCTCGAAGTGTGTGTTGACAAAGAGGCGCCCGGTGGCATAACCAAGTGTGTTCTCGACGTAGTTAACACACTTGTCCCAGCGCGGGGTCAGGGAGGTGGTTCCTGTGGTTACCTGGTGGGGGGGGGGGGGGGGCGGAGACAGAGATGCAAGGTGACATTGTGTCTTCCTCCACATGACCCTAACTTAGAGTGTAAGAGTCTCTCAGCCTGTGAATCATCACTTGGTATGGGGAATGTTGGGAGTGATATTTAAGTATGACACATTTTTTCACATATATCATAATTTGTGTTCTATAACGTTCATCTGGAGCTCCCTCTAAGCACTTCAAAGTAGAAAGACGAAGCATTTAAAATGAAATAGCTTTCTTAGCTCTCTAATTACTGTTATGAACATTTAGGAACATAAAACCAAAGACTGAGAAAAGTTAAGAGTGGACTTACATTTTTTTAAGGCTTTCATTATATGAAGCTGAAGATGTGTCCATTGCAACTGGAATAAATACGCATACTAGTTGCACAGTAAATGACCGTCCAATGAGAGTGTTTTAAATCTCATCTCAAGACCTATGTTTTCTCAAAGGCATTTTTTTGATGCCCTGATTTGTTCTTATTCTGTAGATACACTTGTCTTTGATTCATATATTCTGTTTCGTCTGTTTTTGTAGCTGTGAGGCACTTTGTGACACTGGTTTTGAAAGGTGCTGTGAGTTTTTACCAACCGACTTTCAATACACAAAGGAAATGAAGGAGCTACTCACAGCTACAAAACATTTAAACAAAATGCAGCATCGTTCAGTTTGACTTGATATTGTTTGGGTCATATCTTGTCTTACCTGTAGGTTCAAAACAGTACAAGCAGGGCTGAGATCATCTGAAGAGGTTTTTAATTACCCATAAGAAAGGCTGTATTTTATTAATTGGATTGTCATATTTTATTAAATTGTATTTCCGATGCTGTTTCAAGGCCCTGTTCACACTGCCAGGAATGCAAATCTGGTGGAAAAATATTGAATCCTTTATTGATTTATGTCCCAAAAGTAATCAAAATTGAATTCACCGAGTCAGTTTTGATTACTCAAAATCAGGTTGTTAAACACCAAATCCAATGGTAGCTACAGACCAGAGTACAAGTACATGATTTTTTTTGTATATTAGCCGATATAAACAGTATAGTGCAAAATCAGTATGTAGCACAGACCGATGACTGCTAGTGTGGAAATCTGGACAGATCTTTAGTGGTGCGTTAAAGGTTAGAGAGTCATCCGTAGTTGCATTTGGGATTAGTTTGGTCGGGTAGATTTATAGTTTGTTAAATACACTAGGAATTCAGGCCTCCTCTTGTATAAAGTAGAGATACGTATGTTGTATAATTCAAACCAAATTCCAGTGTTTCACAGCCAAACATGCTGTTTAAGGTAGGACAGCTACAAGAGCTACAAACCATGCATCTTTAAAATGTATTTTTTTTTTGATAATTTAATGAGTTTTTACCCCACAACACATTTAATTCTCAGTTGATCTAAAAACGTAACAATCTCCAAATGTGGACATATATTTTGGAGGATTATTTCTGTACCAACCCGAGCAAAGTCCAGGTATCTGTAAAGGAAACGCCGGCTCAGGGTGGTGATCCTGGATAAAACTGTCCTCCATTGTACGTAGTTAGCTACAGTCCTGGAGAGAGAGAGGGAGAGAGAGAGAGAGACATTAATTAAGTGCCTACATGTAATCTCATTATACACTATAATATACTTATAATGAGAGACAGGAGACCTCGAGCCCCACTGTGTGCTCATCTGTCTGTATGTGTTCTCTGTCTGGCTGCTCGTGTGTGTACCTGCTATCTGTGGTGTTAATGAGCTTGAAAAGTTCTTTGAAGTACTGCGGCGCTCGGACAATAACGGACTCAGAGGGGGAGATGGACCGACCCGGGTCGACTTTAGACTCCACCACAGCTTTTACAAAACCCAGCCAATCGAACTGCAGACAGACGGGACATATACAGTAGAGGTTACTTATAAAACATGTAGGTATACCACATGTATTTAAACAAATTGTGTTACTTTTCCGCTCTTTTTTCTGACAGAAATAATGTTTTTTTTAAAAGAGTTGATGTCAGTTCCTCAAGTTATGTACATATCATTTTCGAACTGATGGTAAACATGTACTATTTTACTGATCAACCTGTTATGACGTCGACATTGTCTTACTTTCGAGAAACAAGGGGAGATATGAATTGATTTTTGCTATTTAGATGTGTTGTTGTTGTTTACAGTACCTGTGGAATGGAGCTCTGTAGGTCAGAGAGTGACCATTTGTTGTACATGTTGTCACTGTTGCGGTTTTCATAGGGAATCAGGATCTGCAGACACAATGAGCAATGTTATACAGACATGACTGTTCCCAAATTTAAACATTAAGTCACTTTGAATAATTTCAAATCAATTTAACTGTTAATAAATGTATTAATTAGCTCCGGAGCCATTGAGGCCTATCAGATCATCTCCATACACTCGGTGGGATAATATTCATCTGACGGGACGTCTTTACATGAGCGAGTTTGGTCTCGAAGTCGAGAGTCTCTTTCATCTGGGTCAGTGCTGCTTTCTCTGGAGCGCCCAGCATGACGGCCGTATCTACCATCAAACTCAGCAAGGCGGCACGATACTGGAGAAAGAGGGGGAGAGAGAAAGAAGGAGGGAGGAGGAGGGAGAGAAGCAGAAAATGGCAGAAAGACAAATTTCATTTAATCTCTCATTGCTGTGAGCTACTGTCACTACCGAACATCAGACACCATCAGACATCAATCAAGGCCTTACAATCACACTCAGAAACTATTGTGCAGCTGTATCAGAATGTGGTATTCATTAACATTCATACTTGTTTTATTATTATCTGTTTTAAGGGACAGACACAAAGAAAATTAAACAATACCAGTACTAACACCATTTACAGTACAGCTTGTGCCCAAATGGACTTAGGAGAAATGTACATACAATATAGATTAATCTAATATAAACTACACTACAATACAATTAAAAATGATACAAAACACAAAAAAATAAATTCAAAATTACCAGAGCCATCATGGTAGATAAGATCCTCTTTAAAAACGTATCGACCAGGTGCCAGATCGTCAGCTCGCATCCAAGAGGAAGATACAAAAATGGCGGACACAGCGCCGAAAAAGCGCAAATATAGCGGACGAAGGTTGTTTGTGGATGAAGTATGTTCTTTACAACTGATAGTAAGTCGCTGCATGCTAATTGCATTTTTAATTCAGACCTAATGAGGCAGCTATCAGTATCAGCTGACTCTTCTGCAATTCATTTCTTGCATTATGGCTCTCTAGCATTTATAAGAATGTTGAGTCTGGAAGACGCAGTTGTTCAGATAAAAAAAAAAAAAACTCTAACTGTATTTCATGAGACTGAAATTCTTTTTTGCTACAATTCATCACTCAAGCAGGAAGGAAATAGCTGCAGGAAGAGGAGTTTTTAGATGACAGGTAAAACAGGGGTGAAAGATGAGGCAGAGACTCACCGCCCGGGCAGAGGAAGTGTTGGTGATGTAGTCTTCCCTCGAGGGCAGAGACAAGGACACCTGATCGAGCTACATGAAGACAAAGAGCATAGGTTATCTTCTGCTACTCTTTGGGCGGGATTGTTTTTTTTCTAACTTTAAAAAAAGTCTGAGAAATGTGACTGAGCAAGGCACTGAATCTGCTTACATGTCCACGCTAGTGGTTCAGCATCTTTTAGTTACAAAGATTTGAACACAAGTTGTTAGATGTTACTTATCCTCCAGGCAACATTTTACTCCGTTTTTCACTACTGTACAAAAATCATTATTTAAGATCCATCACAGTGAAGTCTTACTATCATTCAATCAGAGTTACTGTTTTGAATCCTTTTCCTTGTGTGTTTAAAACGGCTCTGACATCTTAGATTTGAGTTGGTTGGTTCCCATTTGAGCTTTGCATAATAGATGAGAAAAACAAAGAGCTGCTAGTAACCAAAGTACCAAAACATTTTTCACACCCAAATCTATTAGATTGTTCCTTTTATTATGTCTTAGAATCAAGCATTAAAGAAGAAGAAAAAAGTGGTAAAAGTATTCACAATATGCACTTAATTGAAAATCCACAAAACCACGGGTATGGTCCTTTAGAAAAATAGTTCCACATTTAAGGAAATATGTTTATTTGCTTTCTTGATGACAGTTAAATGACATACCACTCATATCTGACAGCTAAATATACAGTAGGGCAGCCAGTTTGCTTATTTAGGACATACAGTGAAGACTGGAAATGAAAGATAAAACAATCTAAAAGTGTATATAATCTTATCAGCACCTCTTAATCTCATTTTTTTGTTTAATTGTATTCACAATACAAACTGTAAAAATCACAATTCATGGTTAACTCGGGGTGTCGGACAAATAAGCATATTTTCCAAAATGTCAAACAAAAAGATTTTGAAAATGTGCGTGTCAGTGGATGTCTAACCTTGATGACGTATTGTAAGGATTTTTTGTCATCGGGGCTGACGTACAGGCGAATCAGGACACTCTTACTGTGCTGGTTCCTCATCTCTGTCAGAGTCTTCAGGAGGCTCCACTCCACCGCCGACCACTGGTACTCCCCGCCGAGCCCATCCCCCACAACGGGCCACCGAAACTCAGGCTGTCTAAGTGTTTTCAGCATGGGTTTGTTGTCCAACTTCTCCAGTATAGCTATATAAGCACACACAGGAATACAATTAAGTACAGCATTTTGATTTGTTGTTTTAATTATTTTTCATGTTTGTATTCTTTTTTTAATGCTATTTCCCCTTTTCCACCTGATGTATCTTATTGCTTTTGCTTCTGCAATGACCTAGATCTGCCACGCGGATCAATAAAAGCTCATCTTGTCCCACTTTAGTCTATCACTGTGTCTTTGTGTGTGCTCTTGACTTACAGTGCCTTTGTGAGGACCTGTTTGGAGACATGGAGAGTGGGGACAGTTTTGAATTGTGAGGACATTTGGGCTGGCCCTCACTTATTCATAGAGCTACCTGAGTGTTAAGATTTGGTTTTTGGATTGATGAAAGAATTGGCTTTAGATTTAAGTTGAGTGTTAAGTGTCAGGTATGTAGTTGGGATGGTTATGGTTATGTAAACAATCCCCACAAGGCTGAATGCGTGTGTGTGTGTGTGTGTGTGTGTGTGTGTGTGTGTGTTTGTAGTACTTACACTCTGGGTACAATAGGTGACATTGTGGGGACTATACTTGATTCGGGGACTCACCTCCCTTTAGCAGTTAGGATTAGGTAAAGGCTAGGATTAGGGTATGAATTTGTGTTATGCATCTTGTGGTTATGGATATGGTCAAGGCTAGGCTAGGCTAAGTCTCCAAGGAATGGATGTATGTCAATGCAATGTCCTGTTAAGTGACAAAACCAAGTTTGTTGTGTGTGTGTGTGTGTGTCGGACTCACTCTCATTCATACAGGAGCGGTAGAGGATCTTAGCTTTAGTCACAGCCTCCAGTTCATCAGGGTCTGAAGGAGCTTCTAGTAACTCTGGCAAAAAAAAAATCTGTCATAACTCACAGCTCCAAAAATAACCTGTACCTGAATCAAAGTCTCATTTCTTTACAGATCATTCTCATGTGTTTACCAAAAGTATACAGCTAGTTATTTTCTTTTGATAGAACATTCATGTGTGATTAGGTCAATTTTGTACTTTCATGGGAAATTTGTGGGCACACACACCTTTGAGTCGTAGGTCGACATTCTGTCGCAGCCAAGGGTAGATGCCATACGAGGAGGAATCTTCAGGGATCGGGTTCTCCTTTAACCAACTGCCACAGGAGAAACTATAGAAGTCCTCGCAGGGGTTAACGGACTGATCCATTTTACTCAGAACAGACCCCGCTACAAGAAAGAAGGAGACAAAAAATAAAAAACACAACCCAGAGAGTTGGAATAAAAACCTTTGAGTTACAACTGAAATACCTCATGCTCAACCAGCTTTACCATACAAACAATAGTGGATGGTCAGAGCAATTGTACGTGACGTGACTGTTTACCAGCACTCCTCACCTGCTTCAATGCATTCTGGGGTCAGACAGAACTCCTCCTGACTAGATTTCTGAGAGACTAAGGAAGAAAAACAAGAGTTGTTTTGAACAAATGTAGAACTTTTTGGTTGCATGCATGTTCTTTTGCAGCTCCGACCCACTTCACATCCACTCACATTTAGACCTCTGCTGTTCGGTGGCCATTGGGCAGTCGTTGGGATATTGGCTGCTTTGCTCAACAGAACCTCAAACGTAGTTCTTGAGCACACATTCACATAATCGATGTATTGGCAGAAAGTATTGCAGTAATAGAACTGACAAACCAGGAAAACTTACACAAAAACGGCATAAACACAGGCCAAAGTGCAGTTGATACAGCTGGAGGGCAGTCAGTAGATTACATTTTTAACCTTATGCCTGCCTGCAACAAAGAAAGTCCCCACCTACAGTCGACTTTTAGCTGTGTGATATAGACTCATGCCTTAAATCACAAGCAAATCTTTGCAAAACATACATCAGATTCTAATTTAAACTTGACCGACAGCAGAACGCCACAATACCACTCTTTGTTTACGCTACTCACAGTGTGACCACAGGTTTCCCTGTTCACATCCCTTCCTATAAGGTGAATGTAACCCTGCTTCTCTGACCTCTTGGCAGAAATCAACCATTGTGTGATGTGGCTCTGAGGGCGAACAGAGGCAGCACAAGCCCACGAAGTGAATGGACAGATTTAGAAAACCAAATCCCCCCTTTGTGAACGGATGAGTGGAGCGTTGCGGAGCTGCGCCGTAATGTCTGACCTCCGAGGTTGACCGGTCTCGCTGTCTAGCTGCTTGTGAGAGTTGCTCAATGTTGCGTCCACTTTCAGTAGATACACATACTTATAACTTCAACCCTGCGTGACCACTTGGCCTGGAACAACCTCAACAACCCTCCCCTGAATGCTCCGACAGAAACATATACACAGGGCCCAGGGGTTTGAACACCGACACAGATGTCTGAGGCTCCAGTGTCACGGCTAATACCGACCTCATGTTCACTACTGAGACACCAAACAGTTCCCAACAACACAAACACAAACAGACTTTTCAGAAGCACATCTTTTCAGAAGCACATCAATGCCACCACAAGAATGTTGTCTCCCCTCAAACTAAAAAAACAATACTTACCCCACCCCAGACACACACACAAGCAGTGCACCCCTCCCAGCCACGACCGTCCTCACTACGGAAACTACTCAACTACTGACTCTTTAAGTTCAACATTTTGGGAAATACACTTATTAGCACTTTGCTGCTTTCTTCTGAGACGATAAGATTGATATCACTCTCATGTCTGTCCGTTAAATTTGAAGCTACAGCCACG
This sequence comes from Anarrhichthys ocellatus, assembly GCF_004355925.1. Classification (NCBI taxonomy): domain Eukaryota; kingdom Metazoa; phylum Chordata; class Actinopteri; order Perciformes; family Anarhichadidae; genus Anarrhichthys; species Anarrhichthys ocellatus. The sequence goes on along the minus strand of NW_022280040.1, from coordinate 9,015,831 downwards.
AGCCAATTAGCGTAGCTTAGCACAAAGAGTGTAAAGAAGGTGGAAACAGCTTGCTTTGCTCTGCCCAAAAGTTGATTTCAGGCACGGTGCCAGGATTTCCATTTCGGAGGGGCCAAAGTGATTTTGGCGGGGCCTTTTAATTACAGAAGTTAGTATTGTTAGCCTTCCTTTGACGGTTTCCAACTGGTAGTCTCGCTAAAACAGAATTGATATCATGAGGTGGAAGGCGACTAGCATTTCTGGTTGATTATGACACTCAATGCAGAGATAGGTTAATATTTCCCACAACAGTTTGTAGGCTATTTATTACAAGCAGCACACACGGGTATACTTAAATCGTGCTAAAATGAAAACATAGAATCTATGTTTATTTTTTGCTGTGGATTGTGCGGAACATTACACCCATTCACTTAGAACACCGACATTTTAATTCTATTTAAGGAAAAACCTTCTTGCAGGAAGAGAGAGGGATCGACTGTTGGGTGAGCTAGATTGACCTTTAACGAGAGAGAGAGAGAGAGAGAGAGAGAGAGAGAGAGAGAGAGAGAGAGGCGCACTGTGATGTCAATTCATAAGCTTTTCTCAACAGAAACGGTCGACGCTGTCAAAGCAATAGAGAGACAATCGAGTCATTTCAGCGCTACCGTCAGACTTTCATGCATTGTTTTCTGGGCTCTTCTGGTGTCGATGCATTTTCAGCTTTTAAAATTGGACAGCCTGAATACAAACGCATGAAAATACTCTTTTGATTCTTCTGATTACATGTGACATATTTATTAACACTTCTCATAGACACAGTGACTTTTATTTATTACCTTTTGATATTCTATTTGTAATAAAATATCTCAGCCAACCTTCGTATCCTGACATTCTCATCTGAGCCACTTCTCTAAACTCATGGACAGCAACTCCAAAAAAAATAAGGGAAGTAGCTCGATTTGACTGCATTGTTCCATTCAAATGTTTTTCTCTGACAGCAGGACATATCTGGAATTCTCCACCTATGGAAATAACGCATAATAATAATAATAGAGCATATTTCAAATCCAACTGGAGGTTTGGTTAGATCTTAAAAAATGGATTATTTCTACATTGTTTGCATGTTTTATAGCCAATTGTCTTTTACACTGTCCTTTATCTTAAAGCATTTTGTGTCTTAAGTTGTTGTTGAAAGGTGCCGTAGAAATAAACTTTCCTAATTTTATCAGATCAAAGTATTTATACTCTTCCATTTCCTCTCTTATTTCTGACGTTATGTTATGAATCATAACTTCTTTGCCTGTTCTTAGCCAATTTATCTCCTGACACATCTATATTAAAGTTTTTTAAAACTACAGTGTTAATGTGCGCTGCCCCCCCTATAAATAAACCAAATAAAAACACACCCCACCCCTTGCTCTGCCACACGATTCCCTGCTAGTTAATTTCACATTCTGCAGGAGATAATACCCACAAAGTGACAGCACACATTCTTTCCTCTTTTTCCCCAGAGTTCAACTTAACTCCCACGGTGCATAACGGAGAGTAGAAGGTTCTGCATGTGTGCGTGGGTGTGTATGAAACCGTATATGAACCAAAAATAGTTTGAACACAAGTTACCCACAAGCCCTCCACAAAGACCTTTGCTCCCACCAGCTTGCTTGCATGTGTTATTTACAGTCTGCATGTACTATAATCTGAGGACAGTGTGCAATACATTTCCACTGAATTCCTTACAAATTATAATGCAGGTTGAAGAAAAATGTGTGTGGATCTCTTTGTGTGTGTGTGTGTGTGTGGTGGACTTACCCAGTATGAGTGCAAGCAGCAGGGCGGCACAGAGACACACACACATGGCCAGTGCTATCTTGTAGAGACGACTGTTGCCCCTCTCGGGTTTTACCCCACCACCCCCTAAACGCTCCAGTTCCATAACGCACTGCTACTATTTCACACACATAAATACACACACGCACACGCTCACACACACACACTCTCTAAAAACCTAACTCTTCAGCACTGAGAAGATAAATCAGAAAGTAAAAATATCTGGAAAAAAAACAAGTTTAGGGACAAAAGTAAATCCAAAAAGTTAAAGTAACATCTTCCTTAAATTACACACTTTCTCTATGTAATCTGGTCTCTTTCCCAATTTAACAGACTTTATTCACTTTCCCCTAACTGTCTCTCTCTGCTGCCATCTGTCTATCTGTAACTACTCTAACTTCACTACAGCTCTTCAAACAGTGCCTCCCTTCATCACTCCTCCTCTCCCCCAACACTCCTCCCATCCCTCCCTCCCTCCCTAGGACAGAGCAGACCAGGCTTACCAGTGATCACCAGACATCATTTAATAAAATGAAACCAGAACATATCTGTGTTTAACCGTGTAGCTTAAGGGGCCGCTGACCGTGTGCTCTCTGCAGGGTGCTCTGCTAGAAACGTTTATCAGATCAGACAGTCAGTTGCCAGAACAAAATTAGACACACACACAGAGCGCTGATTACAATTGATTAATCTGATAACGATGATGAGATGGTCCAAACGCATCAATAGTTGCTTTGAATAGACAGAGGTGGTGATGAGAATGACACCACGGATCCTGATTGGTCCCTCAACCTCCCCCTGCTGTGGTGAGAAACTCGTTTTTGCACGTGCTCATTAGGGTTTGGGGCGTCGGCCGCAAAAAGACCTTATATAGACGTGACTTCCTGTGGTGCTTAAAACACCCATTCATCAAGCAGACACATCGACCACTATGCTATCGTTCACCATTGTGACTCACAATCACTTGTGTCCTGTTTTTATTCTTACTGTTTAACATCTCAACTATGGGGCCCTTTGCTGTAGTTTTGATTGTGTCAGTCAGTTTATATGACCATTTACCTCAAAGCTCAGCTGTGTCCGAGTACAGTAACAGCCTCTGGCATCACTGCAGACTCTTCGTCCCATTACCACAGAGGCCGAAGAGTTCATTCAGGGGCTCATCTCTCAATGTGAAGCAGACAGTCAGAACATGCCTCCTTTCTGGCCTCTCCTCCTCCTCCTCTACATCATCCTCCCATGTCTGTTTACACAAACATCCCTCCAGGCTGTCATTAGCACAAGATAAGCTAACCACAACACACATGCAAGGACACATCATTTCACATATATCAGGGAGAGAACATCAGCCTTCGAAATAGCTTATCTGAACACAAACACACACGCCAACAAGAGACGCCAACTCCTGCATGCAACAGGGTCCGATCCGCCCACGAACCCCAATTATTCAATGACAAAGGCTCCCAAAAGGCAACGATTTTAAACCTGCTGACAGAGGTGTCTGCTCGCCGTTGGTAAACACACCTCTGTGGCTGAAGTTGAAGGCCGATCAGTATTTATGCGTCTGTAGGAAACACCCTCCAAATTATAATCTGTCATCTCTCACGCTCAGGAAACATAATCACTGCAAGACTTCCTGAAAGCGCTGAAGAAACACTGCGGTCTGGAGCTGTTACTAAAAGTGTAGTGTAGTAACATGCTGTGATTAAAACCACAAAGGTGCGCTCTCCCGAGAGGAACACCGGGCTGCCTGCATGTTGCACATTTAAAGACCCTTTTCAACTAATATAAAACTAATGAAAGCATTAAATTTCCTATTAAATGTTAGAAGATGTTGAACTACTAGTGAGCAATATTAAAAAAGGACACAAGGAAACTAATAAAGGCCATGGAGTCCATACCCGTCTAATGCTAGATTCATATGAGCTGATATATAATATGAAGAAAGATTTAACTACAAAATGAAACAGGGAATAAAGAGTAAATAAATAAATGTTTCACTCTGCACTGGTTAGACACTAAACTGCATTTTGTTGCCTCGGTGCTAACCGTGACAATAAAGTTGAATCTAATCTAAAAAAAATCGAATCTAAATAAACTCGTTGACTTATAAAAACAGTTTGAAAGACAGCACTTAAATTAAAGCAGTCTTTTTATTCCACAAATACACAAGTGTGACACACGACCAGACAGTGAGCGGCCAAGAGAGTGAGAATGAAACGTACACTTAAGACTAATAGTTAGAAAAGGTTCAAAGAGAAAGTCGTTTTCCCAGCAGGAAGAGAAAGACACTTAGCGGAGCAAATCCGTTTCACTTCCAAACGGGACCGCCCGCCTTTAAACATTTGTTCGATATTACAAAATGTTGGCGGAGTCATCTTCATTAACTAATGAATGCACACACGTATAAGAAGCTAGTTTCTGTCACATCAATAGTAGGTAGTACATTTGTCGTAGAGATCCGAGGTGTTGCCATCCATTTGCCAATAACTGTAAGGCTTTTCAAACATCTCTTCTCTGACCAGTCTAACCTACGTGAGCATCTCTCTGCAGCACACCGAGGCCGAGACGAGCGGCGCGTCTACAGTAAAATATGGCATCTTTGTTAACGACCACAAGACGGCTTTCCCTCAAACTGTCAACACATCACAGGTATTAACATTTGGAAAGGATGTGCAGCCTTTGCAAACAGTCACAGGACAGTGCTTTGCGGTAAGTGCATTATTTATTTGTGTATGTGCTTTCTGAGTAAATATGGCGGCAACAAGGTGGAAGAAGGTTGGTTATTGTTTTCCCTGGTGGTCCAGTAAAGCCTTAGAGGCAGAGTGATGTTCTGCTCGGGCGGCACTGCTGGGTAATGCAGTCTGCTCCCTGTAATGTTCACAGTTAGATGGTCCACGCGTGTCGAAACGCATCCTGAAGAGAACAACTGTCAGTCCACACGGGGGATTACTCATTTCGGTTTTTTGTCACCGCTGTGGCTACCGCGCTGTGACCATCCACAGGCCCAGCGCCACGTTGGCTGCCAGCAGGGCGCTGCCCGCCAGCAGCAGGAAGAAACCAATCAGCTCGCGCTTTTGGCGGTCCGTTACCACCGTGACCAGCGTGGCCTCCAGCAGGGCGTTCAGCATCCACTGACCGTCGAGAGCGAAGCACGGCACGGAGTTCACCACGGCTAAGGCGCCGGAGAGGGACACCACATATCTGAGAGACGGGAGGGTTAAGGAAGGTACTACTGTATGAAGTTCACCCTTCATCTATGACACGTCACACACACACACACACACACACTGAATGTTTAGCTTCTATCCCACCAGACACAAAAGAATATGCGTATAAAAACAGTAACGGCAGTGAATGCAGCAGTACTGCAATCAGAGAAGTCCACATCTATGCAGCAAAGGGTTAAATCCCTGCTCTGAGTCACAGCAATCAGACTTGTGAAGTTCATCGGGTCTGCTGACTGTGGAGCAAAATGATGAGATGTTAAAAAGGGGACTTTTATGTAGAAATAACAGACACCAGACTATGTTCATCTTAATGCTTCATCACCAGTTTGAAGGGTAAAATATTCATCATTTAGACAGAACAGATGGTGCTCTGCCAAACAAGGGCTTGTATTACCCTTCTATCCTTTAACATTGTTTGTTCCGATGTTGAGTCAGTCAACTCCTCTTACATCCATCAGCTCTCTTAAACATGGAAGGATACTTGCAGAAGGTCTCCAAGAAGACGGGCAGATCCAGGTGGAGGAAACCGAAGCGCGGGATGAAATTGGTCAAACTCACTGTGGAAAGACAACACGTGGTCACAGAAAGAGCTGATCCATTCAACACTCAAGACAACAAGCCTCTTCTTGCCCCTTTAATGCAAGACACCTAACGACCGGAGAGTCAGCTCAACACTGTAAACACCAATTATACGAAGCTCACGTCTCCTTCTAGGAGTGAAAAAGTATCTCGTTGCAACTCTTACACTGAAATTACAAGAATCAAATATTATATATAACTTTACAGTAGGTATTTCTATCATACATTTAATACACTTCTACGTCTTCATAAAACAAACGTACCGGCGTACTGCAGGTGCGGCGGATACCCCACGAACAGCATGTGTGTGTTGGGCAGGTGTGTGACGCGGATGAAGCGCGTCTGGTTCTCCAGAGACGGGGTGACGCAAATGCCGTCGACGTGGGCGTGCCCGTCGACACAGTCGGCGTCGGTGCGACACACCTGCGTCCCCGACACCATCTTACGCACCGGCATGCAGGCGTACTGCAGCCACAGGGGCACAGGAGGAAAGCATGAGAGGGAGCCACATACATCCATTTGCTCCTCGGTGATGTGTGCTACCCCGTCCTTCTTATATCTCCAGTATTAAGATGCTATGTTTATCTTTTAACACTACAATGTTGAAATCTGATTTCGTGCATCATTCGTTGTGAACTTAACTCATGTAGTAGCAAACACCGTGGCACAAAATGGGAAGAAAAAGGAAGTGAATTGAATAAAAGGAAGAAATATAAATATGCTTGACCGTCTGGTTGGAAACATGCTCACATGATGAAGCCGTCACAAAAAGTCCCAGCCTGTCTGAATGTATGTGTGTGTGTGTGTGTGTGTGTGTGTCACCTCTCTCTCTCTGCTGTTCTTGCCCGGAGGTCTCATGTAAGAGAAACAGAGGTCTGTCAGGCTGTTGTTGCTGCAGCAGTCCATCGTTCCATCCAAACGCTTGAAAGCTAAGAAATAGGAAAGAATAACAAAAAGGGATGAATGGAGGCTGCAAAGTAAAAGATGGATGTTTGTCAGTTGGTAAATGCACTCATACGAGATGATTGGACAAGGACAGAGCATCACACACTTCATGACATAAGTGACTAGCTCTACATGAAATGATGGTATTTTGATACAGATGAAAGTCTGCCACTGGAATAGTTGAGGACCACAGAGAAGCAACAGGAGCTCTGATTGGCCAGCTGTTGAGCTCTGACCTCACACATGACTCCAGCTTACAGCTGGCCAGTCACAGCTCCCGCTGCTGCTCTGTGGGTTTGATCTGATTCAACTCACAAACTATACGTTAAAGCAAGAGATGAGTTATGTTTCTTACATTTATTACAGTGAGATGTCATTGAATTAACAAAATCAAAGTCTCTACTGCTGACTCTTGACTGAATCACACTCGTCTTGTTTGTACTTTGACAGAACTGTCGGGTGCCATCGCTGTAAGAACTGCACACTCACCTCGACCGTGGGCCCAGCTGGGCTGCAGGCTGGCGCCGGGGACACAGTACCCGGTCTGTGGGGTGTGAGAGAGGTGAGTCAGGCAGCTGCTCCAGTCCTCCACTCCCCTGACAGGACAGTCCTCCAGCCCGGTCACTATGTCCCCGACGGCCAGACCCCGGGGACCGTCAGCTGCAGAGCCCTGCTCCAAAGACACAGGCAGATGTAGAAACGAGTTCAAGAGACATACTTTGAGGGTTATATGAATGTGTAGGGAGCACATGACATAAATAAAGGTTATTAATTACTGTGACATCGGAAAACTACGTCACTAAGTCATGATTTTACATTTTGTTCCTCACAGAGTAAATGTAAATGTGACCCACTAGGCTCAACATTTAGATAAAAGGATTCACACATTTTAAATCCTGCTGCACTGACCTGGACGACCTCGGTGACCAGCGCCCCGCCGCCGGTGGAGTACACAGGAAACAGTAAGAAGGGCAACAGGAAGAGGAAGGCTAACGCTGCCACACACAGAACAAAGTTGTGCCACACTCCTGGAGAAAGAAAACAGAAACATTTTACTTTAACTCTCTTAAATTGTCTCGTTATTGAAAGATTATTATTCCGGAAATGTCCAAAGCACAAAGGGGCAAAACAAAGGATTTAAACTTGTCAAATATAACCGTGAACTCCACACACTGTAGGACGTCGTGGCAAAACAGTAGCCGCTGCGCACTAAAAATATCGGTCTATACCGTGCATAAGGACACATTCATCCACAGAATCCACGTGAGGTCATGTCTCATGGCTTAGATCTTATTTCCTCAAACATACAAAACATGCAAAGCCATGACTCAAACACGGTGACAGCATGGAGGCATCAAGCAGCAGGCCACACAACGTCAGGAAGAGAAGAGCGGAGGATAGCTGGAGGAAATGGGTTTCTCTTGGGGAAATCTTGCTTTAGAAGATTTAAATTTCAGACCTAAAGGGTGCATGCATGCATGCATATACGCATATATATATACGCATATGCATGCATGCATGCATATACGCATATATATATACGCATATACATATACGCATATGCATGCAGGCATGCATATACGCATATATATATACGCATATACATATACATACACATATATATATACACACATATATATATATACACACATATATATATATA
>NW_022280040.1:8918897-8992611 GCF_004355925.1 Anarrhichthys ocellatus | reverse complement strand
ATATATATATATATATATATATATAGACTTTAAACAGTAAACAAACTATTAAAGTTGCACCACCTCTCTTTCCAGGAATAAATAATAAACATGTTCTGAGAGAGAACCCCTCCTGCGCACCGAGAGGGACAGAAAAATAAACACAGCACGCCGTTATGTCACCGCTCCCCTGATGGGAATAGCATCCGTCCCTCTCTGCTGCATCAGACCGCTCGATCGGACGGCTCAGTTTGGTGCCTGCAGTCACCACCGGACTGATTTTCTTGTCACATTGAGGAAAAGGAAAAGCCTGGAGGACTTTGCATCGAGTTAAGAGAATGCAGATGGTCTCACAGAAGCTCTTCACTGCCCTCTGAAGGCCCCGACGGCACAGACAACCATCTCGGTCATGTTGCATTTGCATTAAAGCGTTGGACAGCTGATTGACACGACTGGAGTGAAGATCATTCCATTATTTTACTGGGATCTTGATTTCAGACAGTTGGAGGAACATTGAAGGTATAAGGTATACTGCAGTGAAAATAATCTGCCTCCTACGGTGGCCCGTACGGGACATCAGACACACTCATGCGTGAATAACTGCCAGCTCCACCAATCAGTTTATTAATATCTAATTCCCTTAATTGCAGAGTGAAATGATTTGATGTGAAGCAGCTGTCTGGCGTTCAGAAACAAAATGATGCCAGGGCGACCTTCACCGGCAAAAACATTGAACAAAACGCCTGTAATAACTGTGATTAATAGCTGTGATCACATTAGCCGGCACAATAATCATCCCCGCCATAAGGAGCGATAAAAAATATCCCCGGATGCAAAGTCTCACCGGCACAGAAGATGCGGAGCTGCTGAGTGGGCGATATGATGCTGAGGTGCGTGGTGAAGAGGTCCACGAACGCCCCGGGATAAACCACGAACACGAATATGCCGAAGCCGTTTACTCGGACTTGCTCCCTGCCGGGGAGAGAAAGACAAAACATTAAAGCCCCTGAAAACGTCTCGCTATGAGTGATGGGATCCGACATCAACACGTTCGTCTTTTAGAGGTCTCTGTGTGTAACTTTGTTGCTTATTAAATCTGGATTATTTCATGTTTGATGCCACATTTTTAGAGTCTTTAAACATCAGATGCTAAAAGATGAAGGTCTGGTTAAATGAGCCATATGCTCAGAATCAAACACAGATATTTAGAAATGTTCAGTGAAGCACCAACATAAGGGACAGGTTGACACCAAACCAGGTTGAAAAATGTGAAGCATCTTGAATTAAATAGAGAATATCTAGTGTGTGTGTGTGTGTGTGTGTGTGTGTGTGTGTTTGTTTTACCTCAGTGCTGCCACAGCGTGGCCCAGCTCATGTATAACTCCGCTGAGCAGCAGGGCGATGAAGAAGTAGGCCAGCTGACTGGTGGGCAGATTGACACCAGGGATCTAAAGACACGGCCGAAAAAACCCCCCAAAAAGAATCAGCACAAAACTGTGACTGACACACAAACACAGTCAGAGTTAAATAAAACAACTTCTCGCCTCTTTGATCTGATTTCTATGTGCATTTGAATCCCTTTGTAGGACATTTAATTAAACTACGACGTTCTGTATCTGCACTGCACACTCGGCAAACACTGACATCACAAAGACGTCTTTAATCTTCCTCCCCACTCGTCATATTAATTGTTTCATGTTTCGCTGAAGCCGTGCTTTTCTGTGCGGTCTGCATTTTTGCTCCTCCGCCGGCCGTGCGGTGCTTTTCCTCCCCCGGGCTGAACACTCGGTTATAAATGGCCGACTAATGTCTTCCCATGAATCACCTGCCGTGGTCCGCTGGGGGACGGCGCTCGCATTAAAGCGCGGCTATTTGACACCTCGCTTAATAAAAAAAAAAAAAAAAAAAAAAAAAAGTGAAAATGCTAAATAAGTGCCCTTCTCATAATGGGGGGCGTTGTTTCGCCCCCTCATTTGAATAACGCAGGCTTCTTGTGAACGTTCAAGGACATTAATGCTCCGAACGGTTCATCTGTGGCCCGGCTCACTGACGACAGAGAGACACAACGCTTTGCAAACCCGACCGGGTGCGTACTCACCACCACCTGCAGGGCCTGCTGACCCCCCATCCGAGGGTCGTCCGAGGTCATCTGAGCGAGCGTCTGCTGCAGCGTCTTTGTCAGCAGCACCACGGAGCCCAGCATGGCAACGACACCGAACACCAGACCGCTGTTGAACCTGGAAGACATAAATAAAGATTAAGCGGGGCAATCTTCTCCATTTGGCCAGACTAACTGACAGTAATTGATTATACTACATTAATAATGTAAGTGGATGTACATCAAGAAGCCAAACCTGCAGGACTAAAAGGATATTTAGCAATTTAGCCTTTTGACCAGACATGAAGATAACACAGTTTACAAATGTCTCAATCTCCATCAGAACAAGTTGTTTTTTGGCACATGCTGCAGAACATGGATCATCATATTTACCAACCTGGAAATGTTCCCAAAAACAACGGCGTTTACCTTTAAGAGCAGGAAGATTACAGGAACAGTTCGGGTTAAGCGTGCTCACCACAGGTACTGTGCTCGGGGGTTGATGCGGGCGCAGTACGCAAACAGCCGGTTGAACATGGTGGTCTGCCATCTCACGTGGAAAGGAGACAACATCAGCCCTCGACTCGCCAACCACGACTCGTACCTGATCCGGTGTGTCGACGACAACTGTGGGAGAAAAGTAGAAAAATGTCATCAAAGAGTGGAAAAAACCCAAAGTCAATGCACTCCTGGAGTTCAGTGAGCGACACTGGAATCATGACAACACTGATGTTATTGACAGTTTAAAGTATCTGTTAATGACATATTGTAAACACAAGCTTATTTGTTTGTGTATTTTTAAATCTCCTCTTACTCTGTTTATTGCGATACACCAAAGCACCGATGCAAATTCCTTTTATGTGAATAGCTTCTTGGCAATAAATACGATTCGGATATGTTGATTATGGAATTATACTGCAAGTAGCTGCTTGTGAATTGATTACATATATACTGGTAGGCTATATTTCTGTGCTTTAGTTGTGATTGACAGTTTTAGTATCCACACTTTCTCTTGATTACATACATTTGGCATCGCTAGAGTTTCTTATAATGGTATATTTTTATTAAAAAAAAGATTAATTTAAAAGGTCAACTCAAGTCGTAAACATTTATTTTGAAATGTAAGCTAATTTAACAGGATTTTTTGCTGGTCCGGACAGTTTTCAGCTAACATTTTAATAAAAATCCACTTAAAATATTGATTAAAAAATTATGTAATATTTTCAGTTTACATTTATTTTAAATGTAAGCTGTGCAGCACAATGTTTCTTTTGTGTCTCTCATTTTTTAATCTAAACATACAAACCTGTGGTATTAAATATTATATAGAAATATGTATAGAATAATATATATTATATAAATAGCAGAAAACATTTTCTGCAGGTGAGGAGAAGCGTGAATTACAGCCTTAAACCTCATCCTAACAGTCTGTTATGGTCCATTGTAACACCCACTGACTAATGAAGCGGATGGATTTCTCCCTGTATGTTTGTTAGCTAGCTGACATTTTATTTAACACTCCAAACAAAGACATAATCACCTTCAGCAGTGTGTCGGTGAGGTAGACGGCGCACCAGCCTCCCATCACACACACCAGCAGAGGCACCGGGATCATGGTGCATCAGAGGCGGACTCTCCGTGGACACAATGAACCGACCTGCACCATCTCCATCACTCTCCGTCTTGCCTGCTCTTTGTCACGGAGCTATCCGCGGTTACGCATGTTTAAAATAATATAAACATTTTAAATTAAACGTGAAGGAAAGAGGAGATGCTCTAAGCTCTAAATGGAAAAGGACAGTCAGCACCGTGCGACCAACTTCCGGGTAGCAGTTCTTCTTCTGTTTCTTTATTTAATGCTAAATATCAATCACATGGAGCGCTACCGCCACCGCGTGTTGAACTAGAGCACTTCCCTTCTAAGAAATAGGATTTGGGCTGATTTAAGTAGTTTTAACCCGTTTTAATGTATTTATATTAAGCATAACCATTTAGATTCAGCCTTTATATTTTTGTTATCTTAGACTTTTAATATTTGCCCTCTTCCTACTTTGTATTGAAACTGCTGCACTGCAATTTCCCTCGAGATGAATAAAATGCTTTCCCATTTTATGAATATCAATAAAATCTTAAATCTGAACATTTAAACTTCCTCTTTACATTGTATTCTACTGCATTGATATAAAGTATTATCATTACAGTACAAATTCAACGTAAAATACATGAAAGATGAGTTGATGTACGTGTCTTTGTGGAGAGAGGAATCTCCCTGGGTTGTGCATTTAAAATAGCAAGTTTGGTAAATTAAGTCGCTTTTGTATCTGTTTCAAGCAGCAAGCTGCGTCACAAAGTAAACTTCAATCGCAATTATGTATTTTATCATCACATATTCTCTCTGTTTGTATTTTCTATGTGTTTTATTTCACAGTATATCATTGCTCTATATTTCTGTTCCCTTTGAATGCCATAATGGCTTTTGTGAGTCATGTGCAGCTTGACTTTACCACGAGAACCTAAAGGCAGCAGTAGCCCCTTAAAATGGAGAGCAGGATAATTGATCAGGGTTTGCGGAGCTACTTCGGCTGAGCTGCAGCGGTAAAAAAATGAAAGTGTGAGTCTGGATATTGGATTTCATCCTACCAAAAGGCCAGGAGGGTAAAAGGACACCAATAAATGTCGATGGTGTGACTCAGATGCAACGAGGAAACAAGCTCCCAGTCTGACTCATTAAGCCATAAATGTAAGCGAGGGAACATAAAACTGCTTGTGGATAAAACACTGTGTGTTGATGCATTTCACATCCATATTGCCACAACTCAGTGTCACACGGAGCCTCTGGCTTGTCACTATTCATGTTTTAATCACACTGTAAATGTTAGAAAGTCCCTTTTTTATAGGAGGGATTTTCTGTGGCCATGTGAGGTTAAAGGTTAATTCTTCGCACTAACAATTGTGTTCCCCCACTCATGTACACTACAAACATGTAGACACCATAACCAAATCTGTTTACCAATTATCACTGAGTCAGGCAACTGCTCACCCCGACGGCGAAACATTTGTGGCTTCTCTCGGTGATGATGAAGCAGCTTGAGCAGACGAACAGGGCAGATGCCCTCATGTACATGTGGCCTCCAACTTGCCACTTCCTGCCAACTAAACAGCTGCCTGTGGACAAGAGAGACAAACTGTCAGACAGCAATGACTATCATCTGACTTCCGGTGAAGGCAATCACTCCTCAGAGGGGGGACTCATCATTATTATCACGGCATGCCTCAATTTTTTATTACCTAATTTAAATTCTAATCTCATTTTTAGCGCCAAACCTACAGCTCACGTCCCTACATGAGCTCTCCCAAACTTTAACTGAAGTCCTAAAAAAGCTCATTGAGGACAAGTTTGACTCTCATTGAAATACAACAACGATCACATGTAGGTACTGAGAATACATGCGAGTTTTGGTATCTTTGTTGTCATTTAAACTGCTAAATTAAATTATGTGGAAAAGCTCAAGGTGCTTCAAAAGAAAAGGAGAAAAAGAACAATGACAATATACAATGACTTAGTAAATACACTGTACTTGTTATTGATAAGAGGTGAGTATAAACCGTGTAGCAATATATAAAAGTAATTTTTGCTAAATCTCTCTAAATTTCTCTAAATTTCTCTAAATCTCTCTAAATTTCTCCCAGCCTCTGTGCATTTGTCCCCCGTCATCTTCAAATTGCCATCATGTGCAGTGTACAGACTACACATGCAAGCTCCGTTATATTCTGCCCAGATCCTTCTGTAGGTTTGCTGTTTGACTTTAAGCAAAAACGTCTCTGCATCCTGAGGAAGTGCACAAAAAAACACCCATTAAATCTAATGCTAGAACACCCGCAGACCAACCGGCAAACTTCAGCTTCTACCTTCATATGTTACTGTTTTCTACATCAAGTTTGGCTCACTGCTAAACTTCAGCTACATAGATTCAATAGCAGACCATTTAGCTGTAGCATGTTGTCAGTAATGACGTTGTTTTCTGTGACAGGTAAGGGTTGTCCTTCCCAACAGATGTGTGTGTGTGTGTGTGTGTGTGTGTGTGTGTGTGTGTGTGTGTGTGTTTCTTATTTGCATATTCTGAAATATATAACGAGCCTACAGTTTGAGTCGGTTCATTTTACTACCTGGCCACACAATAGATTAGTTTCATAGGATCAGTGTGGTTTGATGCCATGAAAGTGGACAACTCCATCTGAGGAGATGTTGAGGGGAATCCTGAGAGTCAAGGTAGGTTGAAACACACACTCCAAAAGACTTTCAACATATGAGAAAACACATCTATATAGAGCAACACTCACACACACACACACACACAGGCTGAAAACTCATTCTACTACTCTCCTGATGGGTCGGATTTCTCTCTGGGAGGAGTTTCAAGTCTCTCCGAGCCAATCAGGACGAGCGGAAACAGGTCAGGTAGCCGAAGAGGACCTCAGAGAGAGCGCAGGCAGGGCAGACAAGGCACGCACGGCAGGAGGTAAGAGAGCACACGCACACACACACACACACACATGCCCACACCTTTAACTTTGTGAGATCACAGTTCCCCTCTGAGCCCGTCGATGTGTGTAAATGTAGACATACCAGCATAAGCACTTGTGTGTGTGTGTGTGTGTGTGTGTGTGTGTGTGTGTGTGTGTGTGTTGGAGTGAGTGTCACAGCTGAAATATAGGGCAGTGCCATTTTAGTCACTAAGATTGGGTGAAGTGTTTTGAGGACTGGAGTGTCAGGGTTTGTTGAAGATGCTGCAAAAAGAGAAATCCCATACATGTCCTTATAAACATTTGTGAGTGTACCATAAGAGACAGTTTTGTATTTTTAAATGCTTAAATGTTCCATTTTTTGAATGACGTTTGGTTTAAGAGTTTGAGTATTTCCCTCACTGGAGAGTTTTGCTGTAATTATAGCTTGAATAGCCTAAAAAGATGTTCAAATCTGGGGCCGTACTCATCATTATGAATATGTGTGAATACCAGATAAACACAGTTATATGTTTGAGTGTTTCATGCTTAAATGTTCCTTTTTTGAATGAAGTTTGGTGCAGCCGTTAAATTATTTCCCTCACCAAAGCACCTTACTCTAATTAAGGCTTAAAAACCTTAACATTTTCTTATAAAGTTTGGTCTTGCAGATAACATTACACTGTAACTGTAGTTCAAAAACCTTAAAAAGATGTTAAAAGTCAAGAGATCCAACTGTCCGGTGATACTGTTTGACAATGTTTTGGTCGGTCGCTCTGCGTGTCCATGTGTGTCGAAGAGTGTGTGTGGATAGAAAGCAGGTCCCTTCTGTGTATCACTCTTCTATTTATAGAGTGAACAAATCCCAGATATGAGAGGAATCCTTCCACCACTTACGAGGCAGGGTGAGAGAGAGAGAGAGAGAGAGAGAGAGAGAGAGAGAGAGATAGAGGGCGGAGAGAAGAACAAAGGAGAAAGATAATGAAAGAGATGGAGGGCAGAGAGGAAACTAGTGTGAGAGATGGATAGAAAGTGTAAGTGAACAAAGCGAGAGAAGTCCTAAAGTCAAGCATTAAACGATACAGTGTTGTGTCCTCAACAGGTAAGTTAGTTCTGCTTTGTTTATGTGTGTTTGAATGGCAGGTTTAGGTCAATACTGTGGTACTCTTTTAGCATTTTGTACTTTTTATGAGTGACAGTCTGGAAGTTTCCAATAACCTGCAGGAAGACTCATTGTTTAGCAATGGGGCGATTAAGTTGAACTGTTATCTGGGTCTGCTTTTATTCGAAACATTTAAAAAAGCATTGATCTAGTCCTATATATACGTTGTATACGTTAAGGGTAGCTGGCAATATTCTATATTTCTTTTATTGTCAACAAATGTAATGAAGAAATCGCAACCAACAATGGATTAGTGTGTCTTTCAGTGTTTTCCAACATTTCCTTCCAGCCCCAAAAAGTAGTTCAACATTTTAAAATTGCTTTTAGAATGGCACCACTTTCATGTCTGCATGCTGAGCGTGAAGTCAGGAGATGATTAGCTTAGCATAGCAAACACCGGCAATGCTCGGCTAGCAGTTTTCTTCTGCCTACAGTCTTTATGCTAAGCTAAGCTAAGCTAATAGCCTAGTGGCTGTGGCTTCTATCTATTTTGGCAAGAAAGAGAATAAGCTTCCCAAAATGTTAACCTTGATATATATAGTAATATGTACTTGCTAGTAGGACAAATTAATTTCTGGTTTTGCTTCGAATTTTGGACAATAATAAAACAGTGATGTTAGCATCATATAAGCAGTGCTTTAAGATAAAGGCTAACTTTAGGAAGCTAACTTTAAGATGCTAACATGCTAATGACAACGTGAACATGCTGATGTTTACCAGATTATATTTTGGTTCTCCGTCTTAGTTTAGCCTGTTAGCATGCTAACACTTGCTAATTAGGAAAGAAACAAAGCGAGTATTGGACACATTTTGACCTGATAATGGTGCTAGATAAAAAGGTAAGGGATCACCAAAGTTAGAATGTGTCCTCTAGGGAATTTCACAGCAATTGTTAAGATAGTTGTGAAGATATTTCACTGTCAACAAAAAATGTCCTTGTTAGTAAAGCAAAATAAAACATAGTTCCTTAGTGATTCATTCGTGCTGCCGTTTGTGCGGCTGCAGCTCTTGTTGATATTCCAGAAATACCGTCAGGCTCTGAAACACGTGCACGTATAGGCCTACCTCAAAGAGCCTTTTTGTTTGGTGTCTGCACACAAATATTGAAGATTTAAATAATTCAAAGTATAAGGAATAGTTATACCTGTGGTTTTGAGCGTGTGAGAGAGAGAGAGAGAGAGAGAGAGAGAGAGAGAGAGAGAGAGAGAGAAAGAAAGGGCTCGTGAGGCTTTGCAGCGTGGTGTCAGGAGGGCAGCTGCTACTCATGGCCAACATAAATACCGTTGTGTTAGCACGTGTGTGTGTGTGTGTGTGTGTGTGGTTGTGTATTTTGGGGTGTCCAGGCTTTTACTCTCATGTCAAGGACAGCAAAGCTCTTGCTCTATGTTGTTGCATAAACAGCACCCTAGTAACGGTGTCCAAGTGCTGCCATTGAACGCAGCAGCAGCCGTAGAGAGCCGGGGACCCTGTTTCTGTGGTCCTCTGCTCTGAGCCACTCGTAGATAAGATAAATAGGCCGTGGAAACTTCTACGATTGGGAACCACTTGGGTCAGTGTTGATCTGTGAAACATTCAAGAGGGAGGGAGGCAGTAGAAAATAACAGAAAGCCGGCTGAGGTGAAATGAGGAAGAGAGGGACAACGTTTTGTTTATTTCTAATAGCTGATTCAAATACCTTCTGTGGGATTGTTATATTTTACTATTTTAATGCTGAAGATCATTTAGATTATATAATTTTTGCAGGAGAGGAGTAACCTCAACAAAAACCTACAGAGTTAAAGACCTCACTGCCTCAAAATAAAGACAGAGTCCATCTCTTGAATTCAGACAGAGATGGACAAATTCTGTTTCCAGCTGATTCATTTTAAAACGTGGATTTTGCAAAAGGGCCTTAAAATATGCACTTCAGGTTTAAGCACTCGGATTAAGGTTTGGGACAGAGTGCTGTTTCAGTTAGACCTTTCCCTAAGTTTAATAATAAAATGCTGTAAACTTTAACAATATGTAACATGCAATCATCCCATGATTAGAGTTTATGTGGTTTGTTGGGATTTGAATTGATGATATCACTCTACTCAATGCAAAGGTTCTCTCTCACACACTTGCTAAAATTGAGGCACTGTCGCACTTTTATTTTGACATTCCCCTCTCATGAATGATTCAGAGAACAGTTCCTCTACCTGCTTCTCTCTGGGAGAGTCGCTAAGCAACTGAAATGCTATCCCGGCCCTTTAAACCCACAGAAACAGAGTCCCAGTGCCCCCAACACACACACACACACACACACACACAGCTGAATGTCTGTGATCTGTGCTTCCTCCAGGTCAGTGGACTTACCGGGAGGATTATGTCCAAACCTTCGTCCAACGTGAAGGCCCTACAGGTAAAATATCTTCATCTGTGTGCACAATAAGCTGTGGTTGTGTGTGAAACTTTTATTTTAATAAAACAACAACAACCATGTCTTAGTTTTATTTACAACAAGAAAACAAGACAAGCAAGAGATTTCAACCAAATCGTAACTCTTCAACCTTTTAAAAAATAAAGAAGACAGATGTTTCCACATTAAAGTATTTATTGGTAAAGGCAAATACAGAGTTCAGACTGTGCATAATACAGTATCAAGGCTTTGTTAGTGCAGAGTTGTAGCGAGGCAAAGGATGAGGAGTTGTCTGTATCGCTGTATCTTTGTAAATGTGTCTGCGTTGGTGTAGTAATGGCTTTGTGCGTGCATGTCAGAGAGGGTTTCTTCCGTCATCTCTCTCTCTCTCTCTCTCTCTCTCTCTCTCTCTTCTCTTTGTGCTCATTTTCACGTCTAACCATGGGACAGACATCTGGACAGAGGACTATTTTAAACACCAGTACAGTACAAACATGAGGTTCCTCGTCTCAGCACTCCACCATCAGTTTAAGTTCATCACAAATAAGAACAGCAGTACAGATTTACATTATGAATAATAGATATCTTCTTTCAAAAAAAAACTTTTTTTAAAATCTTTCAACATTTTCAAAAGCATACCATATCGTTGTTATATTGATTTTCCAAAAATTTAATCAGCACAGTGTGAAAATCAATCATTATTGTTACTGCTAAATCCAACATTTAAGAGCTTGGATCTGATGTAAACACCCTGTGTTTTATATCCAACAACGATCAAATAGAAAACAACCACCAAACTGAGTTGAGTCGCTGCCAACACGGCAGTTAGAGTGGACTAATGTACCCCAACAAACAGTCAAGTCACAGTCCGTCTGAATTTTATATTCGAGCTGGAATAGAACATTTCTCTGATCAATGAAGGGAAATTATAATCTTGCTTTAGCGTCTTGCTCGAGGGCACTTCAGCAGCGGGACTGCTTTTAGACGTCAGGGACAAATCTTGCATTGATTGATTGACTGATAGAAAGATTTCCTCCGCTCCCCTGCTGGTCTTTACGTTTCCCATCCTTTTATAGACGCTCCTCAGGAGGTCAGCTCTAAAGACGCAGTTCACCTTCAATATTGATTGATCGATCGACACACAGACAGTTACTCTCTGTGGTTCCATCTCAGCCTCCTCCCATGTTAATAGCCCTGCCATCTTTTTAATAGCTCCAAGCAATAAAAGGTCCATTACATTTCCTCCAAACAATTGAAACATTTAGTGCCCAAACGTTTCCAGTGTGGATCCTAAAGTCCAATATCGCCTTCTCTGATACAACTTCACTATATTGATATGCACGTATGGAGCAGGAGGTAAGGAAGCAGAGTTGAATCATTAGTGTGCATGAAAAGTTTCGTTCTTTAGATTTACTTCCTCCAACTTTGGTATCTCTTGACTGCCTCTTAAAGAACTTAAGCTTGCAAACACACTGGTATACGGTCCTTTAGTTATGCAGGGAGCTTAGACTTTAGTGGACGTAGTCATCGTGACGTCACCCATTGTTTTGTGGACTTCCGTTTTGAAGCCTTGAGTTCAGCGATTTCGTCGGTGGCCATCTTGGATTACGGCTGTCGCCATGTTGTTTTTTGCAACCAATAAATGGAAGTTACCATATTTAGAATGCGGAGGAGTGACGTTAAGACGCCGTAAAACCGCCATAAAGCATATTCCGCTTTATGGTCTATCTGACTCTAAACGGACCCTAATTTCCTAAATGAACATCATGCTGTATTGAAGAAGACTTGAAACTAGAGATTGAGACCATAAACTCATGTTTACAATGTTTACTGAGGTAATAAATCAAGAGAGAAGTAGAATCATTTTCTCATAGACTTCCATACAATCGGACTTCTTTTTGCAACCGGAGGAGTCGCCCCCTGCTGGTCAGTTGAGAGAATGCAAGTTTTAAGACACTTCTGCATCGGCTTCACTCAGCAGACACGGAGGTTGCCGCCTGGCAGTGAGGCGCAGATGGAACTACAACACGAGGGCTATTTCAGTTGTTGGACAGAGTTAAAGGAACATTTTGGGAATAAATTTTCTTGCGGAGAGTTAAATAAGAAAATGAATAGCACTCTCATACACTACAGCCAGAAGACATTAGCTTATAGCTTAGCATAAAGACTGGATGCAAGCAGAAACAACTAGCCTTAAAAAATGTTGTGTCCACGTACGGATCCAACAAACAAGTTATAACGTATTAATTAAAGGTGCTGCTAGAATTCCATAAATGTTTGGACAACGCCAGGTTAACTGCTTCCACCTGAGACAGTAAACAACCCCAGCCAAAGCAACATTACAGATATTACCACTCTGAGCAAACATGCTGCGAATGAGGCGATTTCTCCCAGAACTTTAAACCTAAATGTCTGGAAAAAAATAAATAAAACCTCTGTGAAACACAACACACTCCCTCTCTGTACAGCTGTACAATATGAGCATATTTACAATACAATACAGTACAATGCAAAAAACAAAATGACACACATCAAATCCAAGTGACAGGACGTCGGGCAGGCAGCAGTTTAACATCGAGTTAGCAGGCAGATCGCTGAGCTATGTTTGTGTGTGTGTGTGTGTGTGTGTGTGTGTGTGTGTGTGTGTGTGTGTCCCACTTTTCATAAAGACACAACGTCCTTGGTGACAGGAAGTCGTGGCCAAAATCAAAACAAGGGGTTTTGAGGAAACAGGTGTAGGCTTACAAATAAAACACACACACACACATGCAGAGACGCACAGACAGGGAATTTGTTTAAAGTGTTGAAAGCATCTCATTGGCTCTTCTTGCCGTCCGTCAGGCTAATTTGAACATCCCGATGGGAGCTCTGCGTCCAGGGGCGGGACATCCTGTCAAGAGGAGAGAGGAGACAGTAGACACAGAAGAGGTGAGACAACACAGGAGATACACACACACACACACACACACACACACACACACACACACACATACACACATACATTTACCAGTAAATGTATGTAACAATAGTTTTTGTGTGCAAACCAGAAGCACATTTTCTTACTTACTATAATAAGTAGTGTAAGTAAGTAGTCTGAGTGGAATATTTTAGGCATGCGTTGACCCACATAACACTCTTTCCAAATGTGTACCGCCATGTACTCCTGCTTTATTTTCATCACCATCACCATCTTTACTCAAAGCACTTCTGCTGTTCTACGGATACCCGAGAGGGACAATAGTGAGAGAAGTAAACGAAAGAAAGGAGGAAGTTAAGAAAGACAAAAGGCTTAACGTTTGGAGGCTCTGTTGGTGTTTTGCAAAATGTTTTCCCTTAAGTTAAACACTTCTATAGCATGTTAATATTCCATAAAGTAAAAAAAAGTCAAAAGGTCAGATTCTACTCCTTAACTAGTTATGGCATTTTGGCTTTTCAGGACAGAACAGAGCGCTGCTGATGCCAGTATGTAGTAGTAGTGAGAAGGGAGAAGGGACGTGAAGTAAAGTAATAGTTAAAACCCTAAAATAAGGCTTCAATAATAACAATAATAACAATGTTTCCTCAGGCTCATTCACCAGACCAACCCTGCGCTGCCGCCCAGACGCCAGAGGAGAAGAAGGCGTTGCCGGGCGCGGTGAAGCTGCCCGGTCTGGCCGTTAACTTATCAGAGCTGCAGAACGTCAAGAGTGAGCTACGATGGGTCACCAAGGACTAACATGTAGGTGGCCATAGTCGTATGAACTTCCCCTTACTCGTTGCTTTGTGTGTAATAATAATAATGATTATTAAAAAATTGTATTCCTTTAAATATTATTTTCTTTTTGACCTCATTAAAACCAGATATGATGTTATTACATCAAATTAGGAAATGTTTGCCAAAAAATAATAAAAAAAATAAATGTTATTCTTGTGACTTTACTTATGTTTGATATAATTGTTTTTGATAAATTAAAAACACAGTACACAAATGTGCATGAAGTACTAAAATCCATCAGTATATTGCAATAAAGTCTCGTGACTTATATTAATTGGGGACCTGTGGTCGGGCGAGGAGGTGGGTAAGAGAAGGGGATGGCATGAAAACAGAGAAAAATCTATAACAAAAATGTAAAAAGCCGGCATCTCTTGGGATTTCAGTCTGCATATTAGAGCGTAAATATGTTGTACATCTTATGCACAAGAAGTACAGGAAACAAGGGGATTAAAACTAAATTACACTGTAAGTATGCTGCTTTTTAAATTAAATAGTACAAAATTAATAATTAGAAGGCATAAACAGGGTACCAGCAGCCTATTCACAGTCCTTCCACAGGAAGTGATGGAAAGGAGCCAAACCATGTGTGGCACTAAAACTTCAAGTTACACAATACTTTATTAAAATCATTAAATATAACCTGTAACTCGACAGAAAATGAACAATGGACCACCATATCTGGCTAATCATCAATTTAGAAACATAAACCTCTGAAACAATAAAGTATTTAATTATTAAGAAACACCAACACTTTTGTTGTTCCCCAGCAACAATAATGTATTCATATTTTTCTAATATTTCCTTATATAAAAACTTTTAAAAGTAATTTTTAAAACATCCCATAACTTTAAAATAGAAAAAAAAAGTCAGTATTAACACACTGTTATGCCATTGATCCTGCCCAAAAACCATACAGTAGGGTTTAAATAGGAATATTTATCTACTTATTAAAGTGAAACAGTGTCAACAACCTGACCATCGTAACGTTCAGAAGGTGTGTCTCATGAACAGGTAACTTGTGTGTCTCTTGTCATCATTATTTGGATACACAAAATGTCCCACGGATCCCTCAACATCCCGGCTCAAATGGAAATATGTGACGCAGCTCTTCCGACGGTTGAGCAGTGCAGACGGGGTCAGCCAGGAAGCAACACGATGAGTTCCCAAACTGACTTACTGCTTCTTTGTGAAGGATTCAAATCCAGCCAGTGATGTGAAAACAGTAAATAACTATCCAGCTCTACAAATACAGGTCTACACAAACAGTGTTCACAACCTTCACTTATGTAAAAGAGGAATCAGTTATCAAAAGAGTTGTAGGTTAACTCTCCGATTATTGCAACACCCACTTATCCTGGGTCAGATTAGACATTGAGACAAATATATTCACCTAAAAGAGGGAATTTAGAGTTTCAATCCAGATAACCTGCATGTCATTGAGAAGTTGCAGGAAAGATGCAAACTGAAAAAGTTTAAACTCATTTGCTGTAAAGTGACAAAACTAACAACTTGTTTCTGCTCTTTGCACACTATATGTTTTTGACTGCATCTATAGAAGTTATTAATCTGCACCAAAACTATCTGTCTGCTAGATACCTACAAAGGGTACATATACATATATATATATAAAATCATATTTAAAGAAAAACGTGTTCCTGGTGCAAAGCAGAAATGTTTTACCTCAGCATAATAAATTAATCTGAAACAGCTCCCTAATGAGGAAAATTAGAAGTTTAGCAGTTCATTTCTTTACATCCTAACATAACAAGACTTCAGTCATTATGTCTTTGTCACAGATCCTGGATCAGTGAGACTCGTCTCCACAATAACTACTTGCAGTGGCTGGCGCTGGCCACCGGGGGTCACTGTGGGCTGTGTGTCTTTGTTTTGGTCAAGCGGTGTGTGTGTGTTGATGCCTCTGTGTGTGGGCAGGACAGGTTGAGTCAGGCTCTATATTTACTCTTTATGTGTGTGTGTGTGTTTTAGAAAATGTGTGTGAGCATTGAGGGGCAGTCTGTGCTGAGACTCTCAGCGGGACACAGAAACCACAATATCCAAACACTGTGTGCTGCTCGGCCCTGCCCATCCCACGTGGGTGTGCGTGGGAGATAAACGAGAGGCTGGTTCAAGATCTAGTTCAAAACATGTTTCTCTGAGGCAGAAAAATAATACTACATGCTATTTCTGAGCAGGTTCACAGAGTGTATTTACACTGGGAGAGGGATCAAATTACTCTAAAAAGTCAGCAGCTGCATGCAACATGTGCCTGATTTCTGACTACTTTAAATGGACACCATTTGTCCCACAATGCAATGCACAAAGACGACAGAGGAGCTACTCACAACTGCAAAACAAACAAACAAGTGAAGGAAAGCACAACAAAAAGTGTGGGACTAATAAAGGATTATCTTATTTTATCTCTTATCTTTCGTACGTAGCTGCAGGCTATTTCAACTTGAAGGGTCAGCTAAGCTAACTAGCATACTTTAGTATCATTTTAAAGCTTTAAACAAAGAGTCCCAGGCTTCATCTTATCAGCTTCCCTCGTAGCCTCTTGTACTTAAAACTGGGCTCTAGTGTAACGTCACTTAACCAGCAGAACTGCAGCTCTTTGGCTCCATCCACTGATGACCCGCGCTGCCTCCTCAGAAGTGTTTGTACGACTCAAGTTTTTGAGATGGAAATGAACGGCGAGGGGAGATCAGGACACAGAGAGAAGAAACAGAAAATGGAAAAAGGTCAAGATAGAGATAAGTGCAGAGAGAAACCAGATCTTATACGTGAGGCTGCATCAGTGGATGCAGTGACCTGGTCTTCTCCTCATCGTCCCGCCGTCTCTCAGGGGTCAGCAGCTCGGAGACCCGCAGACAGTAAAGCTCCCTCACACTGTCTTTATCTGTCTCTTTCCTTTAGGATGCCCAGCCAGGCGGAGACGAAGGCAGACAATCTTCACAGACACAGACGTGCCCACTGCCACCGAAGACTTGAGCAGGCTACAAACTAATCCCAACATGTTCGGAAAACAGCTTTGTGTAAACCAACGTCTGCAGAAAATGTCCAGCGTTTAACCAAAACCACCAAGAAGCAGGCGTCCATTCCTTTCAGTGCTCCTCATAGGTTAAAACCACTGCATATATCTATATTTATCTTACCACGTGTACCAGATTGTTTCATCACACATCCAAACTTAAATCACAATTTATACAAAAAAGTGAAAAGACGTCGAGATAAAGCAAGATATTCTGGCTTGTTTCCGCTGCAGAAAAGACTCCACTCTACTTGGACGTTTAGGAGTAAGTGAGTTGTGTTGCAATAACAGCTTATTCTTGAGCATATTCTTTGCTTTTTTTTAGTTTTTGTGGGTATTTTTAAGTGTGAAGTAGCTGGTTTTGAACGACAGTTGTTGACAATTGATGTGCATTTAAGGAATGTGATTGCTCTTTTTTTCCCATTCTGTCAAAACTCCAACTATTCAGCACTGATTTATACTGATACTTTCTATTCAATTATTCATTTCTAAATGTTGTAACAATTTGCAATAATGCGATGGGATTCAAGTTCAACTGTACCGATTATTTTTTGTTTTTGGAAGTGGGAATATAACGTTTTACTTGTTTTGTTGATATAATTCCCAGAAACTGGTATCTTCAGGAAAATGTTGCAATAAAACAAGATGGTTCTGAAAATCCAAACCAAAGTGTTCTATTCATTACTGCCTACATCTGCTATTACAGTAGAGGACAATATAGTGGTTACATGTTATGTTTTTCTTATTTACTCCAGTCATTTAAAAAATACTTGCTTCATGTAATTAGACCTTTGCAACATCTTTAGCTATGCTAGCGCTCTACTATGCTACTACTTTGGTCCAGACTCAAATATCTCAACATCTATTGGATGTATTGCCATGAAGTTAAGGTCAGATATTAAAGGTTCCCAAAGGAAGAATCTTACTAACGTTGGGGATCCTCTGACTTTTCCTCCAGCACCTGCTGCAGGTCAAATTATTTACTTGTCCAGTGAAATGTTTCACTTATGCATTGAAATATCTAGAAATCTACAACATGGATTGGTACAAAATTGTTCCCAGATGATATATCCTCTAACTTTATCTCCACTCTCAACTTTTCCTGCAGCGCCATCATCCAGTCAAACATTTTAATTTGTCCTATATTTTGGTTTAAGACCAAATTCCTGAAAAAAGAATGACATTCAGCCTCAGTTATACTTTGTTTTTAGAGCTGATTAGCAAGTTTTAAGCTAACCTCATGAACACAGTAAAAATGTATACCTGCCAAAAAAGCAGCATTGTTAGCATGCTGACTTTAGCATTTATCTGCATGTAAAGAACACCCTCACAGAGCTGCTATTGTGGCTGTAGACTCCTGTTGTTTCCTTGTCATGTTAAGAGAACATATCATGTCGCTGGTGAAGTTGGCAGCTGTATGAGCTAACAAAGACAGGCGACGGGACTTGACAGTTTTTAAGGTGATGTTCAAAGGGGATTATTTCGTGGCAGAGACTTCCTTTTCTTCCTGAGGGTGTCAGCAGTTTCACAGTAAACAGAGTGTCACATAATGCATGTGCTAATTAACAAAAAAATAAAAAGATCCATTCAGGCAAAGTTAAATACCCTGAAACTCTGACAAAACCAAATTAAAACTGCATGTTCTCTGTGATGGAAGATGTGGCCCGGAGAGTCTTTCCGTCAGTTCAGCCCTGATATTTCCAGCAGTAATATTCTTATATTATGTGCATATGTAATAGGTATTAGTGGGTTTTAGGTGTGAGTCAGGGGCGTCTTTGTGCATAGAGTCACTTTGATCCTCCAAATCCAACTGTTTCAAGAAGGAATGCTGCAATAACACATGCACACACACACACACGCACATGCCATTACAGCAGATATCCATCATCACATCACATGTCCACACAGACGAACACACTCAGAGCAGCTGTAGCTAAGTTTAGCCTCCATCAGGTCACGACGGAGAGAGAAACACTGCTGCTGTTTTAACAACCACACGAGAGGACCTGACATCGTGTGGGAAAGATTGAGAACACTCTTTGCGAGTAGCCCGTGTGCTGAATTTTGAACAAGTGTAACCTTTCCCGTGAAACACAAATCTGTGAGTGTGAGCCAGCGTCTACTCGGAGGTCATAACTCACTACAAAATGCACGATGCAGAGAGCGCTGCGAGAACTTGTAAGTGTGCGATCAAGCGATGTCGTTTGCATACTAATGTGCATGTATCAGAGTAGCAAAATCAATCAACACGCCAGACAACCAGTAGCCTGGCATTGAAAACAAGTATTCATTATCACTCCCACCACCACCACCCTCCTTGTCTCTGCATAGAAATAGGAAGATGACATCAATCTGCATGATTTCATTGCCGCACATGTCACAATAAGGTTAAATGCCTCCCAGAAGGACACGGCTTAGTCCGATATCAAAATGCAATGCGCTACTCTTGACACTTGTAAAACATCTTTTGACAGCTTGGCAAAACTTCCTCTGGTTTTGATATGTGCCATTCCGCCGAGCTGTGTGTCCGTGTTTTCTATTCCTGTCACCATGGCTATGAGGACACAGATAGGTGGAATCCTGGTCTGCAGACTGTGAGCAGCTGTATTTGCCAACGAGTTCATCCGCTGGGTTAGACGCTACAATCCCGCCAGGCTCCCTCTGAGCGTGTGTGTGTGTGTGTGTTTACCCATGCATTTGCTCACATGCCCGGTTGGTGTGTATGTTGGATGCATGTATTCGGGGTGATACTCCCTCCCGGAGGCAGCGAGGAAAAGGGCAGCGGACAAACGCAAAGCCAACAGAGCCGGGACATCACAGAAAGAGACAGGAGGCTTTGGGACGGAACAAGTCTGAGGGCCAATAAAAGGGTGAGGGAGGGGTGTACATTGGATTGTGTGTGTCTTTGTAAGGGGGTGTTGGTATCCTTCCTATCATGGTGTCACATGCCCGCCGCCGCAGACAGAGCAGAACAAAAACACAGATGGAGAGACCTCGACTAAGGACGCGCACTTTACCCTCTTTTCCTCTCAACTCTCCTGTCTTTTCCCATCACTTCCTGCTCTTTGCTTTCAACAACCTCTTATCCTCTTCTCCAACTAATGTCTGATTCTCTTTCTGTCAAACGTTCTTTAGTGCAGCTCGTCGGCTACATCTTCTTTGACAGCACTTTCTGCTTTTAATGTTTCCTCCTCTTACTTCCCTCTCACTGCTGCTTCCTGACTAAGCTTTTTCTCACCAATTAATCCTCCTTTTGACTGTTCCTCTCCAATCTCTAATCCTCTCACCCCTTATCTTTTGGATGGATAGCTACTCCCTCCTCTACAGTTCGTCCCACAGAACCGGGCTTCTCTCCGGCTTCCAGCGCCTGCGCTCTCAGGGAAACATGTGCGATGTTGTCCTGGAGGTCGGCGGTGTGTCTTTCCCTTGTCATCGCGCCCTTCTGGCAAGCTCCAGCGAGTATTTTTGGGCTCTGTTTGGAGAGACTACCGCAGAGAGATTAGCGGCCTCCATTAGCCTCCCGGCTCTAACACCTGAGGGTTTAGACGCCATTCTGGACTTCCTGTATTCCGGTTGGCTCAACATATCATCGCCTACACTTCCTGTCCTGTTAGAGGCAGCCAGGTACTTGCAGGTGGAGACAGCCGTGTCAATATGTGAGCGCTTCATGACTGATGGTTTAAATGCAGATAATTGCTGTTGTTATGCTAACCTGGCCGAGTGTCACACCTTGTCAGATGCCCTTGAAGCTGCCAATCAAACCATTGCTGTGGAGATGGGGACGCTGTTGCAGGAAAGCAGGGATGACCTTCTCGGGCTAAATATGCAATCACTGATGGCGGTGCTCGATGCCGACGAGATACCTGGTGTCAAGGAGGTGGAGCTCATAAAGCTGGCTCTGCATTGGCTGGATGAGAATGGGCCCCTCCCTCTCCTGAAATCAAATCTCCTGCTGAGTCATCTGCGCTTCGGATTGGTGGCCCCCTCTGACCTCACCGATCTCAGCCACGCCCACAGAGCCATGGCCACACCTCTCATCAGAAGCCAGCTGACACGGGCGTTGGAGTACCACAGGCTGGGCTCAGCTCAGCCAATCAGACAGAGCAAACAGTCGACGCTCAGGGCGTCGCCCAATCGCGTGCTGCTTGTGGGTGGAGGATCCCGCCCTGATTGGCCGGAGCAGCAGATGCTGGCGTTTGATCCTAGAAGCAGGAAGTTTTCATCTCTGAGCTCCGGCATCCCGCTGCGACTGAGAAATCCCTGCGTGTGCTCGGTGGGGGGTTTCCTCTTCGTGATCGGCGGAGGGGAAGTGAACGAGGGAGGCGAGGATGGGAAGAAGTCTGTCACTGTGGCGACATCCAAGAAGGTGTGGCGCTACGATCCCCGCTTCGACCGCTGGGAGACGATGGAGTCCATGCTGGAGGGGCGGGAGCAGTTCACCTGCTGCGTGGTGGAGGATGCTATTTACGCCATCGGGGGACGACACACGCGACCAGACGACGACACACACACATCTATAGCTTCTGTTGAGTTTTACGACATGGCCACAGGATCGTGGAGGAGAGGAGCGAAGATGCCTCGCCCCCTTTACGGCCACGCTTCTGCTGTGCTTGACAAAGGCATCTATGTGTCAGGCGGACGTTCGAGCAACCAGGGCGGCAGTAACCGTGTTGATAACCAGGATGACCGCAGAGAGAGCAGCAGAGAAGTCCTGTTCTGGGACCTCAAAGGCAGAGTGTGGGAGAAGCGAGCGTCCATGACCATCGGCAGGTTCAGCCACCGCCTGGCGATGGCCCACGGTTTCATCTACGCCCTGTTGGGAATGTACGAGCCTTTCTGCGACATCGAGCAGTACGATTCGCAGTCAGACCACTGGACCCGCCTCCGACCGCTTCTCACTGGCTCCTTCGACTACGGGATGGCGTCGACGCCATCCGGGAATCTGCTGGTGTTTGGCGGGAGGAGGTGGAGCGACGGACAGGAGGTGATAGTGAAGAGTGTGATGGAGTACGATACAAAGACGGATCGCTGGAGAGAGATCTGTCAGCTCCCCAGACCTCTCACTGGGACTGAGTGCACACTGCTGCCTCTTCCAGACTAAAGTGCACATAACGAAAGAAAACCTTTACATGAGAGTGGAACAATTTCACTTTTAGTTGCAACATAGTCTCAAAATGATGAGAACTGAGCACACGTTTTACACAACGTCAATACATTTATAAGGCACTGAAACCACAATCTCTAGTCTTGTCTCACTAGAGGAGAACAGATGTGTACTATCACAGGATATTTAGAAAAATAACAATAAAACAAGTGAAATGTTCTTACTCGATTACTACTTACAGAAACCGTTTGACATTTTGGGGAATAAGCATCCTTTCTCGCTGAGAATTAGACAATACGATTGATAACAATCTAATAACAAGGTAAAACCAGAAGACAATTAGCTTAGCATTATTAGCTTAGCAGGATTTTAACACTTTGGTTTTTGTATAGATGATACAAAATACATATATCACTCGAATATATATACATATATATTCTCGTCTTACTCGTCCTTGACCGAACCTAAGCTGCTCGTAACCTTTTGTAAAACATTTTAATAAAACAATCAAGATCGTGTTATGAGCTTTAGAGTTGTTTTTATGCTGATTTGTTACTTTTGGTCATATGCTAGCTATTTCCCCCTGCTTCAAGTCTTTATGCTAAGCTAAGCTACTCTTTCACTACATATAGGAGTTTGACATTTAAGGATGTACACTTTCTCTTATCAGAGTTAGATGAGTAAGATCCTCACCACATCTCATGTCTGTACGCTAAATATGATTAACCAGGAGACGGTTAGAGCTTTGCATAAATGTGACCTCCCGTAAAATCAGAACTTGTCTTTTTAACAATTCAGTTTTGTGTACAGATTAAACAAACATAAAACCTGTTTATTAATGAGGTGTTTGGATACATTTTTTCCCTTATGACAAAACTAGCTAGCTGTTTCCCTTTTTTAGTTTGCTACTGAGCTAAGCTAACACACTTTTGCTTCTTTTGAGTGGTAGAAATTTACACATGAACTCTTGGCGAGGAGGTAAATAAGCATAGATCCTACGAGGTTGAATGATTCATTTAAAAAGAAAACAACATGTCAAGACCTGTTAAAAAGGGGCATTTGATTGTGTTTTTGTTTTTGTTTTTCGAGTGCATGACCAAGACCAATCACTCACTGAATTGATCGATTGCTGGAAAGAAAAAAGTGCAATTTAACTCTTTGGCTTTGTCATTTTATCATCGATACTTTTAAGTATTTAATGGATACATTCATCAAGAGCTAATAACAAGCAACCTCTAGTATGAAGTGATATATAAGGTGTTTTGTCAATATTCCTGTGACCAATTGTGACAATGTTCCAAGAGGAGGAATAAATCAAGAGCCAAGGAGGGAGATAAAGGGGATTTTGAGAACAAGTAGATGAGAGGTAAGGAGATTTAGTAGGACGAAGGTAAGTCCTTAACAAATGTGTTTTCGGGAGGAGGTTGAGCCAGGCTGCGGAGGAGGCTATCGCCACATAAGAGGGAACAGAGAAGAAGGAGATAAGGTGAAGGTGGAGGAGGAACAACAGCTAAACTAAGCTGAATATTTTATGGAAGATGAAAATTTGATGCATGTGACATTCCTGTCTATTTACAAGCGATGAATAATTTAAGTTTTCTATAAGATAGATATAGAAATAAAAGCAAACTGAGGACATCGATGGTGTTAGTCTTATGTTCTTGTTTTCCATCTGTACTGACAACCAAATGGACAAAGTAGTAGGTGCAGCGTAAAAAAATGCATTTGCAGGAAATCATTTGCATGTTTTGTGAATAATAGCTACGTAACCTGCTTGAGTTCATTATTCATGAATGTATGTGAGCTACAATGAAATATTGTTAGCTAAACATTTTAAGGGAATTTTGGAAATTTTGCCGTTTCAATACAGCGTTTTTAATGCGATACTGCAAAAAATGTGTATAAAATATGGGAATGGAATCACGGCCATAGTCAGTTGGTCTCATCTGAAATGGTTTCAGATGAGTCGTACTGCAGGAGAGTCGTAGCTCTCGCTCAGTTGTGATAGTAGGTATAAGGTGGCAGGGAATATAATTGGTCAACTGGGAAAAGGAGCAGAGTTGAGTTTCTAAACCAGAGGATCTCCGCTGGTTTGTCATGGACTCTCTCTCTCTTTGTCCCTTGTTGATAGCGACGGTACAGCAGCTGTTACCGGCGCTCATCACATCCTCCTTCTCACCGTCCACCGCAGCGAAAACAAACCACAAATACACCTCAATCCAAATGACCACACTTTATTTATCCACTCTTCTCCTTCCGACAGCAACATGTACAATGATAAATAAATACTTATTATTTTACCATCATTTATAGATTGGACATTAAACAATCTTTACTCAACGGTCCCCAAAAATAACCTGATATAATTAGAGAACATTATCCAAGACACTTAGTTTGCACTCTATAAAGAGAGCTCTACCGTATCTCGAGATTTCAAACACAAAAACAGAAAAGGAATACTGTGTTTATCTACAATACAGACATGCTACTACAACCACGGGCAGCAGCATAGAAAGAGCATTCAAACTGTGTGATGTGCGTGTTTATTGGCATGCGTGCAGGTCTTTGTGTATCTGTGTGCACGATTGCTCATAGTTGTGTGCAGCGTCTCTGAAGCCATTTGGCAGCAGCGTACAAATAACAAACTAATATTCTTTTTATTAGATCCATATTTCAATTCCTATGCAAATGTTTCCTCATATTCTCTATGATGCATGCAGGATACAGAGAGCCAAACGGTCTCTGAGGAAAAATCCACTCTTAGAAACTTTTACACAGTTATTAGATATAAGTTTCAGGAGTTATTTGGTGATTTTCCTTTCTTATTACTTTAATTAGAGATTTATTTTCTATGAGGACCGAAACAATCCTTGTTGTTTTCAAGTGCTAAAGCCTCTGAACACCCACTCATGTGTTTTCACTTGATTAGACCTCTGTTTAGGTTGAAGGTGGGCTGGAGCTTTGATGGGAATTCACAAGCTCACAAATCTACCAATAAGAATGATAGAGGTGTAATGTGTCCCGTCCTAACTGGTGCAGCAAAGCTGTAAGGGGAAACTCAGGAAGATGACAATCAAATACGGTCACGCCCACACAGAGAAGAGGTCTAATCCACCAGATTAACTGAAAAAAATCAGAGTGGGTGCTCAAAGCCTTTAAAGGGAGGTTGACCGTTAAAGCCACGGAAAATCAAAAAGACGAATTAAAACAGATTCAGAAGCAAATAACAAGACGGCGGTCTGCCCCCGTTGAAGGTATTTCTTTTGTGTATAACATGTCGTCCGCACTCCAGAAGTGGCAGTAATTAGCCTTTTAAAACTTCAAAACACCAGATGGAGATTTAAAAATAATAATCGTCAATTATTTCGTGGCATAATTTGGATAATTTAACCTCAACAGACTTTTTGTTATCGGACAGGTACAGGATGCATTGGTACAAATAATGCATTCAGTTGAGTACAAAATTACAATTTTAGCATTTTGTATTTCTACACAGAAAAAGGTTGATCTTGTCCTTCTCTTACACTGGTTACCTCTGTTGGGTTTGTTTGTCTGTTTGTGAGCACGATTACGGAAAAAACTACAAGGTCTGAACTCTCCTAGTTCCTTTTTTCGGTTTGTTTTGTTGGTGTGTTTGTTGGTTAGCAGGATAACAGGAAAACTACTGGCTTGATTTTCTTTTTGGTGGAAGGGTGTAACATGGGCGATGGTAGATCCCATTCAAATTTGGAGCATATCCGAATGTCCTTCTAGTTTAAAAAATGGATTTCTTCGTGACCGTTATGGACTACATGAACTCTTTTAATGTATATATGTGCACGTAAAGTATTTTCATAAGACATATGTGAAAGAAATGTGACCTATCCATAAGATTAGGGAATGCAATGAAAGATATTACAGTTTCTCTATGCAGATATAAAAGGCTTTGTTTGACCATAAGCTGTTTTTTATGGACATGTAATTTGCATAAAACAATAATAAAATGTCATGCATTATAAAAATCAAACTGAAGATGTTTCATGTTTCCACCAAAGTGATTGTGATTGAAACGAAACATTTAGGTCTCGAATTTAATTAATGAGCTCTAATAGAGGCAGCTGATCGATATCAATGATTATATTCTAGGACGGGTCTCGCTGGAGGTGAAGTCATACTGACAGTGAAAATGAAGCGACAGCATGAGAGGGAAACTGTTTTGTGCAAGGATACTGTTAAAAAGTGTTTTTAGGGTGGACTTTTCCTTTAGAGGGGTCTTATTCCAGGAGGCGAGTGTGCATGATTCAGGTCCAGCCAGCCCAGCCCAGTACTGTACGTACTTCTACCAAACCAGAACAAACAAAAAGTCTGCTAATTGTTCTTTGCACTCACTGTACAGAAAATATCATCAAGTATAAGGCTTGATAGAATACAATGTGCGTCTATGAGACACTGTGCAGTCGGTATAAACATGGCACAACAAGCAGGATGAAACACTGTGGCACAATGGCGGCTCGTGAAGATACGACTCTGAGGTCTTCGTCCACGTCAGGAGGGACAAACTGATGAAAGTCGTCCAAAGTAAGCACTTTAAAAGAGCACGAAAGCTGACATGTAATACTGAAGGATCAGTTAATCGTCCGCCCCTGAGCCAGCTGGAGTGGCATAACCAATCAGCACGTAGATTGATGTGACACGAGGGCCACACAGGCGTCTCCTCAGAAAAGCTGTCATGGTGCACTTGAACCCCGAGGCTGCCAAAAGCGTATCGGGATGTGGAGCCAAGCTGTCCCTAAAGCCCGTCGCTGATCGCAAACCCCCGATGCGTCAAAAAACGTCCGATGCTGTTTGTTCAACTCTTTCCAGAATCAGGAGATGAGAGCAACTCAAGCATGAGTGTGTGTTTGGTGTGTGTGTGTGTGTGTGTTGGACTCGTCAGACGTGGGTCTCGATGTAGGAGTGCGTGTGAGAGAGCGAGGGGGTGAGGGGCGGGCCGGGGTCTGAGTCAGCGGTCGAGTCTGGCTCCTGAGAGAACAGCTCCTGATAGGCTCGTTTCCACTCCTGGAACTCTGCCGACGACAGCTGGGGATTGGCCAGCAGCCTGTCAATCAGCGCTAGCTCCCCCTCCCTGTCCTATGGGGGGGATGCACAAACACAGGAGGGAGAGGGGGGGGAGGGTGCACTTTTTTAGATTCATAATTTTAGACCACTAAACCTTTGAAACGCAGACACACGTGAAGCAAAACACACACTTAACGGGATACACTAAGTTCTGAGGGAGAGTTCACATTAGTTACACTAAGACCATCCAGTTGTTCTTGGTACATTATTAGTTTTACTTCACAGCTCCTCTAATGCTACATGTTCAGTAAGGAAGCCTTCGTAAAGGGTTACAAAGTTACCACAGTTGATATTGATAATGATTAATCATGTATTAATGTTGTTTTTCTTTGACATTAGCCATTAATAATTTGGGTGTGGGATTATCAAAATAGCTGCAAGTTAATTTTCTGTCAATGGATTAACTGATTAATCGGCTAATTATTTCAGCTGCTTAACTGTTGTATGAGCTCTGTGCTCTGTTTTGTAAAAATCATAATTTGTTAAGTAATTAAAGACCTTTACACACCAGGGACGTTTGTTTTCCGCGTGATTAATATGCATGGCATAACATTTTTGAACTGTTGTTTTTTTTTTGTCATGAGTACTTTCACACAGAAAGCAAATATTGCGCAGCGAGTCATTTTTTTCGGAAGAATTATGATTTTTCTGAGCTTTCGCACTGCGATTAAAAGCATCGACCAATCACGTTGTGCAGAGCGGACATATTCAAAACTTACACTGGACGTGGTCACCGTGTCGTTGACCGTTGGTTTGTGTACTACGCCTCGAGTTCACAATGTTAAAGTCATTTTTAGGTGACAAAGATTTCACAATTAACTTTTATGAAGTGAAGACACACTGTGAAAAGGTTAAAGTTGTAAGACAAAATCACGGAAAACTCCCAGACCAGACAACGTCGTGGAAGAGACCCGTCAATCACAGTAGCTCCGCCCTTTATGGTCTATCCAACTCTAAATGGACCATAATTTACTAAATGAACATCATGCTGTATTGAAGAAGACTTGAAACTAGAGATTGACACCATAAACTCATGTTTACAATGTTTACTGAGGTAATAAATCAAGAGAGAAGTAGAGTCATTTTCTCATAGACTTTTATACAATCTGACTTCTTTCTGTAACCAGAGGAGTCGCCCCCTGCTGGACATTAGAAGTAATGCAGGTCTAAGGCACAGACAGGCAGCGCAGACAGGATCAACTCCTTCTGTTCTTTCCTTTCACAATAAAAGCCCTAGACACATACACTGCGTAACTGCGGGAACTCAAATTCTCTCAGAGCATTTTCGCAAAATGAAACTCAATAGAATATCTTATACTAGTTTCGACAATACAACAATTTACCTCCTGGTAATTGGTCCTCTGTCTGCACGAATCTATTCAAACCTTTCTATAGAAGTGTTTTGCATCACTGCCAGTATGCCAGATTTAGAAAATATATTCGCAGGCAAGGATTCCGCTCTTTTGTGTTGTTTATTTGTCACGCTCCAAGTGTGTAAAGGCCATAAAGTGGTAAATATATAAAACATTTTCCTCCTGAAATGTAGTGGAGTAGAAGCAAAAATAAAATACGTCGTACCTCAAATCTGTACTTAAGTAAATGTACTAAGTTACTTTCCACCACTAGATTTAGCTTGTTATTTAAGCTGTTAATTTTGACAAATAAAAGACACGTGGAAAATACGCTTTTGTTTTTTCCACAGCAACCACATCGGATGAGTCGCTGCTAATCACTCAAATACAACCTGGTGCAGTTCTGGGTCTGCCAGGGTCACATGGATGACTTTGGGCTCTCAGTACAGTTCATCCAAAATACCCCCCAAAAACACTTGGTGTATTCCTTTAAGAGACGCCAGACATGGAACAAACATGTAAGCTCCTCCACCCAGCCTGCACCGGCAGACACGTGCAACCAAAACCACGCACCCTCGCAAAAAAAGCTACCGTAGCTACACGCACAAGCAACAAAGAACCCCGCCCACGTACACGCAGGAAGCAACAAAGATGCAAACTCTACAGAGACAAAAAAAAGAAAACAGCCACAGCAAAAGAGCCATTCACAGGCACCCAGCCCAGAAACAGTACCACTGAGCTTATAGCATAAAGCCACAGATGGCTGCTTGACAAAGTTCTCAAACCAGAACCGAAGAGACAGACTGGGACAAATGACAGCACTGAAACTAACCAGACAGAGACAGCGTGTGTGTGTGTGTGTGTGTAAATGTGTACATCAGGGTTAGAAAATCATGGTGTATAACAGCTAAAAATGCACATGGAGATAGTATCGTTTGATCCATTTCACCCCGCTCACATTGAATGTGTTTTTTGTGCATTTGTGTGTAGATGCAGGCCAAGAAAAATACACTATGACGAAGGTAATACTTTCAGTCTAAGTTGAATGAGAAAACCCAAAAGAAAACTTCCCAATTGAAGGGGTGAAAAGACAGCGTGTGAACAAAGAGAAGGGATCAATTGCATCATTTTCTTCTGCAAGAATTGCAACAAAACGGTGAGATATGAGTGAGATATGAAGTTCATTCCAATTTAAAGTTACAATCCTTAAGATTTTCCTGAAATGGACTCCTGTTTGGCCATTAAATGTTGTGACGTTCAGTCTCTAAATTGCTCCAGTGTTGGATTCAGATTGCCTTCACACACAGAGGAATATTATCTCATTGACAACAGCTTCACTGTTTACCGCTCAGCCTCCTACAGACGTATCATAGCTGTCTTAAGTCACTGCTAAAGCAAAGCAAACATCTCCTGCTGCTACTTCACATTCAAAGTTTTCAACTAGCAAATCACAGCCTGCTGTTTTTTTTTTTTTCAGCATTCGCAGAAAACAAAATGTTTTTAGCATTTTTTTAACAACAGATCGGTTTTAAATTTTGCAGGAGCAGCGAAAGTGAGCTGTGAGGTGAAGAGCTCCAGGTGCTCCACCGACTTCTTTATTAAAACAACTGGAGTTTGTTTGGCTGCACTGTAAACAGTAAAAACACCAGTTGCTCTTCTGTGATATTTCTGACAACGTATAGCTGCTCAGTAAGTGTTTGCTGGAGTACGTGCAGATACCACCAGGATGGACATCTTAAGGATTATGACTTTAATATAAAACAAATCTTAAACCAAAAAAAAGGTTTATTTGAAATCTAAAAAAATCTGTAAAACGTCTCAAAAAAGGAATGAAAATGTCATTTATGTGTGCATGATAATCTATGTAAATGTGCTCACTTGTGTACATTTATGCCTACATATTTCCTGCACGTGTGCAGACCAACCTTGAGCGTGGAGGTCAGTATGCGGAGACGGTGCAGACGATCGTTGAGCTGAGGGTCGGCGGCCCGCCGGAGGAACGACTGCCTGCACTCTGACTGACCTTTGGCGTCCGACCCGCGACCCAGAGGACACACCCCGCTCTGCTCGCACGCACGGAACAGGTCGCCCAGGGAAGCGCCCTCGCTGCCGCCTTCACGCAGTCGAGGGAGGGAAACAGAATCGCACGTGTTAACGTTGATTTAAAGCCTCGTCCGTTCAACAGATGATTTAAAAGGGCTGTCAAAAATCAGATCAGATTGAGTTTTTATCTCAACCACTGGAGGACAGCAGCACACACCTCACCACTATAATGACTTGTATTATAATAATGAGATCCTCCTGTCTCTTTCCCTTCTGCCTCAGGGCTGTCCTCTCTCCTTTGTTTTTTTTTTGCTCGACTGATTATATAAGAATTCACATGATTATTATACTTAGTTGTTTACTATTTCGGTTTTCCTCTCTGTATGCCGCTGGGCTCACCTTGATTACCAGTACAGTATTGTCTCATTAGCCTCATTAGTGAGGCTCAGCGTATTACCGTGTCACCCTACTCGATACCGATGATGATTTTAAATGGAAGTGTGTCTGCCTGAGAGCGTTTTTTAAATTCTGGCACATGCACTGACGTCAACGTCTTCACCTTAAAATAATCTTTTATTCGGTCTCTAGTGGCTGTCACTCAGTGTCAGACATAATTTCTCCTCTTCTGCTCTCGCTTGACGTCTGCTCACCCCCCACAATACATCCCTACATGTACTCTCTGATGCTCCCGCTTGGACTCACCATTGTGTGTTTGCTGTTGTTCTTTCGCAGGGGGCGTGAGCAGTGTGTGTAGGTTGCTGTCTCGCGGCAGTGTGAAGCTGCGGGGTTTCCCTCCCTGGGTTGCCATAGGAATCAGCCTCTGCATGGCCATGGGCAGCGGGACATTCCTCTGTGCGGGGAGGGTGTAAACGGCTCCGGCCATCATCGTCCCACCGCCCGGACCGGGCTCAGCAAAGACGGCGTCCTCTGTCACGCAGAGAACAAGGAATAACAAACAGTTCTGCTCAATTGAAATAAGCGAATATGAACTAGATCCCTCGTTTTTATACGGGACATAAAGAAAACAACTAAAGAGATTCAATATCCAGCCGAAAACCTCTTCAACGTATTATTTACTGACAGTCTGGCCGTGTTCATTTGTTTCATGTCTCGTCTATTTTGTGGTCTTGTAACAGAGATACAGTGTGTGTGCTTTGGGATTGTGGGAGAGCTCTGACGTGTGTCCTTGTTAATGTTACTGTTTGTCATTTGGATTAACTACTATTATCTATGTATATGTATGTCTTTTTATGTCCATATATTTGTGCCTAAAGATGGTGCATCTCAAGGAGCTTATATATATATATATATATACACAGTATTTATTTTTTGGGAAAAATCGGATGTGACCTGAATATAATGGCAACACATGAGAGGGACTAATGCTGTCGCACTATAATATAATCAATTGAAGCATTTAATTGAAAGATTAGATGTTCATCAGCTGGTTGGATCCATGAAGCGTCTGGTGTGTCAATGTGTTACCTAGCGGTCCAGTCTGCAGGTAGTGCAGTCCAGCCTCAGTCAGCGGCGTCTCAATCAGGTCCTGCCAGGAACGTCTCTGAGACGAGGAGGAACGGCCCGGAGACCCCGTCTCACTGCCGCCCCCTGCAGGACTGGATCGGTACTACAGGAAACAAAAACGGACAATCAAGTACCTGTCAGTAATGTTTTCTAGGATTTTATATGTGTTATATGTTCTGGAGAACTTTCCGATCGACAAAAGGTGAGGCTTAAAAGAGCAAAATAATCCACGAGTCCCCAGTTGATCGTGGTGACGTTTCTTCAGTAAAATGATTGTTTATTGTATGTCAGTGCAATCATTGTTCACTATAATAACATTAATTAATTAGTGAACAATAGTTAATACAAATTGTATTAATTGTCTGGGGACCATAAATAATCACAGCAAAATTAATGTCAATCAGGCCTTTAGTTGTTGAGATATCAGGCTTCGGACAGACGGACACGCACCTCTATAGCATCACATCTGTACTGCACGTCGCTGCTGCTGCTGCCCCCTGGTTTCTGCCCGCTGTGCGTGGTGCCGCCCCCGAGAGGACCAGGATGGTACTGCGGCTCTGCGGCCACCGCGGGGGCATCGCCGCAGAGGAAGTCCTCCTGGGAGGAGCGGGAACGAGACGTCTCCGTGGAAGACAGTCGAGTGGTCCGGCCTTCCAAATAGGCACTCATCTGACGGACGAGGAGGCAAGGTGATGATCGAATAAGTGTGCGAGTGAGAAGGAAAGAGACAAAGACAAAGTAATGAGTGTTTGTAGAAAAAGGCAAAGATGCTTTATTACAAGCATGTTAAAATATTATTATCTCCCCTGTGTGATTGTATGAAATAAAACACTGCTGTATTGCTGCTGTTGTTTTAGTTTTTTTTATTTTTCATTTAGGCTAAAAAAATACGAGACATTTAATGTAGAGCAAAGCAGCGGGTGGGCCAATTATAGCGTCAATTATACTAAATCTGGCCCCACCACTCCCTGTAGGCTAAATTAGCAATAACTTTAACTGTTAAAATGGACTGCGGAGGAGCACTGAGCGTGATTATTGCCTTCAAGTACAGCATGTACTTTATATGAGTGTGTAATACAGTTGTGTGTGTGTGTGTGTGCGTGACTCACTGATGGAGGCCGTGGGTAGGTATCATATGGA
This sequence comes from Anarrhichthys ocellatus, assembly GCF_004355925.1. Taxonomy (NCBI): domain Eukaryota; kingdom Metazoa; phylum Chordata; class Actinopteri; order Perciformes; family Anarhichadidae; genus Anarrhichthys; species Anarrhichthys ocellatus. Next base: position 8,959,447 of record NW_022280040.1, on the reverse strand, counting down.
GGTGGGGGACTGTCCTGTTTGGGGCTGGAGGTGGTGTCATCCTCATGCTCACTCTCACTCCAGTAATCTGCAGGAAACCCACACACAGGCAGTCAGAAACACCATCTCTCTCACTCTGGGAAAACCATACAAGCATAAATGCAATGGGAAGAGGAGTATTGGAGGGTGGGGTACTTAAAGACACCATCATGCCTGTGAGCGAGTCACTGAGCGAACCCTCACCCTGCTCCTGGCGTATCCTCTCTCGCTCTGCGTAGCCCACAGCGGCCATGTTGAGACGACTCAGCCATCTGACAGAAAGGAGGAACATCCAGCTACAGTGAATCATGTCTATATTACAATATCACAAAAAACATCCGTTTAGTAACAGTTCGCTTATTTGCTTTCTTACGGAGCGCCAGATGAGAAAATCGACACCATATCTCATATCTATCAAGCCAGGAGACGACTAGCTTAGCTTAGCTTAGCTTAGCTTAACAGCGAGACTGGCAACAGCGAGAAGTAACAGAATCTGTCTTTCCTGTCTGACAAAAGCAAAACTCTTTCTGGTCCGTATGTAGTCACCTCAAGTATTCAGAGTCTCTGAGAATTTTTCTCGCAAATATATGACTTAAATTTCTTTCTCATAAATGTTTCATATCAGTTTTTTCCTGTAAGTGTATCACTTCAATCTCAGAGAATATCCAAGTCTTTTTCTCGTAGATTTCTGTTTTATATATTAACTCCCTTCCCGGATTTCTTTTGGCCCATATATACGCTGCCGCTCACTAATTAACACATTATATATTGTTTGTGTAATCAGCATCTTTTATTATTTTCACTTTGACATGATCTATGTCAGATGTCAAAACTGGAGTCTCAAAGGAAATTTCTCTTGCAAATTATGTTTTTCATACACATATAAATAATGTGCAAATAAAAAACAGTCCTTCCTTTCATCATCAAATGGAAAACACACTTGTCTTGTGCTTTGGGGATCGTAAACAGGAAGCTGCACTCTTGCCACCCAGCGTGGAATTTGCCCCTCTGCATAACCTCCATCCGTGTTTAGCACATGCTGCTTTACCTGTTCATGTCATCCACTCCATCTGCTGCGAAGTAGAAACTCTTGACCTTGGGGTGACATGCTTTGAAAGCACTAGAGAGACATGGGGGGGGAGTTAGTTCAATCCAGACATAAGCGTATGTGAACTGCACATAAAGCATAAGCACATAAATATGCAAGAGTTTCCATCATGGACTTACTACTTCTTGCGACATTCACTGGCCCGGTCGATCTTAAACTCTGGAAGACTGACGAAACCCTCCGCCTTCTCATCCTGAACCGGAGGAGAGATGAAAGAAGAAATAATAAGCTAATGGGGAAGGCTATAGAGGAAAACGTCAAAGGATAATTCCAGGTTATTTTGATGTGGTTTATTTCCCATAAATGGGTCGTGCTAACTTTGCAATTGCCACCTCCGTTGTAGATATTCAGGGAAACAAGGACTCGCTCAAAACAACGTACATTTACTTGCTCACAAAGACAATGATGACCATCTTAGTTATAGTGTGTTAGCATGCTAACATTTGCTAATTAGCACTAAACACAGAATACCCAGCTGTGGCTGATCGGAATGCTGTTAGTTTTGCAGGTATTTGGTTTAAAAAAGCTGAATTTTTGACCTAAACTCACTAAAAATCACAAATGTTAACGGTGGCGACAGAGAAAAAGTTAGGGGATCACCAAAGTCATTAGGATTCATCTTCTAACTACTGTGGATACTTTAAAAAGATTTCAGGGCATCCATTATATAGTTGCTGAGATACAGTATCTCAGCCTGAACCAAAATGATCATTAACCTTTGCCGCTAGCACGGCTAAAAACCATGAAGGTCTGATACTCATACTTAACACAAATTTAAGCTGAAATCCGGCTAATATCTCCTTTTGCTACTTCTCCAAGGCAAAGTCTTCCTGTCTCATCCTTGAGCTGTAATATTCAATCATAAAGTTGGACTGCACGGTAACTTCTGCACAATGTGCTCTCCCTTTGTCTTTGTCACAGACATAACTATTTCAAAAACTTGCATAGCTCCTATTGAGTTACAGCAAGCACAGGCTATGACAAATTGCATCATTGCCTCTTTGTTTCAGATACTTTCTTTCACCGAAGGACATATATTACACTACAAATATATCTTAGTGTCAATAACAGTTCAGGTAAGAGGAGGACACGTATAAAAACAGACTCACCTCCTCATTGATGTACCAGTACAAGCAGTTGTCCTTCAGAACAAACCAGTACTTCTTCCATTTCTGGGAAAAGTAACCCTTGGCATCTCTCTTTCTCCACAGCCAGCCCTCGCAGTCTCCTCTGCCCAGCGCCTTGCAGGAAACACGCCTCCGACTCAGGGAGGCCAAACTCCGTCCTGGAACGAAACGAAGGGAAACATGAAGACGGGCAGCGAGAATATAAAAATCAGAGCACTGAAAGAGAGCTCTCTCACACAGTATAGTGTGAATAAAAGCGTTCGCAAAATGCCAAATCCTAATGTCGCAATTATTCTTGGCAACAGTTCAGTCCCTGGACTTGACAGAACGCTGCTGCACTGCAGTAGGGTAAGAGGTGTTTCATACAAAATTGCCTTTTGCTTCTGGCATAGAAGCCCTGTAACGTTGTTCACAACAGTCTCCTCATTAGAGATTACCGGGGGAAACTTGGCTCCCGGTCGAGGGCCGCCGAGAAACTTTTACTGTGCTGTATCAAACGTCTTTCTACTTTGAATTTTCCATTCATTTCTGCGGCAGTGGAAAATGCAGCGTACAGTATATCTGTAAAGGAAACAACTCTCTACCGCACGAGGAAACTAAAGCTCAAACACGTAGTGTGAAAAGGGTTGAGGTCTAGACAGACTCTGCAGATAATGAATAAGTTATGTTCTCTGATATAGCGGAAACTATACATCTTCAAAATGTACAAAAGTTTATTTTATTTTCAATTTAATTCCTGTGCAGGAACTAAAGGTCTGATACCATCACCAATTTCATTTCTAGGTTTCAGCACTGCCTCAGCCAAGGACCAGCAGGAGTAACTAATATTCAATTACTTGTTCGATAAGAACACTACACTGAGCATTTAAATCAGTCTATAAATCATTGTCATCACATTCATATTCAAACTTTGGTTTAATATCTGTAAACAAACAAAGCTGTTGCCCGAAAAAGTGCAGATGGAGCTAAAGCTTTCGGAGCTTCTCGCGTTGGCAGATGGTGAAACGGGTGAAAGAAAAATCACTTCAAACATGTTGATCCTCGTTAGTGTGGTGAAGGAAGAAAAAAGAGCTTTGGTCAGAGAGGCAAAGAAACCGATAGAGTTGGAGAGAGGACAGAGAGGAAGCAGAAGGTTTTAGTGATTTATCGTTTTGATAAACACTTGCTCTGATTAAACATGAAAGATACCGATTATCTGAACCATGGTCAAAAGAAATCAGTGAACGTAGTTTTCATCTTCAGAGTAACACAAAGAGTTAAATTAACTGGAATAGATGTACCATATACAGCAAACATATGGAAAGCTGCCTCGCCAGCAGTCCTGTCTGGAAATATGTGAAATGAGCACGATGTGTTGAAATGCAAATACAGCGGCCGCTGCACCAAAATGTGAGAAAAAATATATATTTCTTCCTGACTGTGAAATTATTCGGTTGTGGAGAAGTTAATAATTTGACAGCTCCAGAGGTATAAACTCCTAACTTGTGGGATAAATCGCTGCAGTCAGTGAAGTTTTTATCCATATCTCACCAGAGTAATTAAACAAATTATGCATATTCACTACTCTGTTTTGTATAAATATATATTGATTTGTTTAGGTTTTGGGTGGTTGGTTGGACAACTTAAAGCGTTGTAGATATGTGTCACTCTGGTGGGAAATCTAATAGATCAACATGACTAATAAATGAGTTTTAAAACAACTAATTATATATAATAATCAGTATTTGCAAGCCTCATCCTGGCAATAAATCTCAAACAAAATGATTAGGTAAAAATGTAAGTAATAAGAAAAAATTGGCCATATTTCCAGCCTCATACTGGGACTAAAAGGTCTGTAGAACAGCTCTGTATATAGTCAACTAAAATGAAAATATTAGCGAAAGACAAACCTACATGGAAAGACAGAAGAAAATCCCCTCTCTGTCTACAAAAATAAAATAAAATGAACAGTGTATTTGTACAGCTCTAATAGTTTTCTATAGTTTCCTAGAGAGGCGGTGTTATGTAAACATGGTATTTTGGGGCTAAATATGAGAGAAAATCCAGCTACTGTGTTCAATGCATTTCTAAAAAGTAATGTTCAATTAGTCACAATCACAAGTGTCTGTTAGTAAATGCACAGCAGGTCAGCGACACATGCAAAAATGTTAAGTGGTTACAAATTGACTTTTCATTGAAGTGAGAGACTTCTTGCTGTGATGAAATGAACAACATTTGCATATTAATGGCTTCTGCACTAAAAGTAACTCAAAATATTATGCAAAGCAGAATATTCTATTTTCTTAAATTATGTCTGGATGGGAAATTTGTCTACAGCTCAAGCACATAACGGAGAATTATGTTTCCAATGACAAAACAATAATGAATGAGTATTTATTTGGGTTAATATGAAGCCTGTTATTTAATGGAAATTCCTCTGCTTCTGCTTGTAAACACGGTAAAACCAATTAAAGTGTCCGAATTTTGTCTGTAATTGGTGCCGAAATCCATGTTTTTTTTCCCTGAAACTTTTTAGGAAATTATTAGAAGATTACAGACCCGTAAAATGAAGTGTTCTTAAGATAATTGGTTCAACTGAAGCAGCAGCTACTCTCACATTTTGGCACTGCAGCGTCCATTAGCTCGGCATCCCTGAGAGAGTGAACGAGGAGCAAGAGTTGGAGTGTGACGGCCGCTCACACACACAAAAAATAGCAACCTGAACAGGTGGCTTCTCTGCTTACCTCTATTCTTCTTCCTGTTCTTTGACTGCAGAGAGGAGGACTGTTGGTATGTCTGAGAGAGGGTAGGAAAGACGACAAGAGGAGGAGGGAGGGTGAGATAGGGAGGGAGAGAGCAGGCTGTCAGGATGAATCAGTGGCCTTTGTTTACCGCAAAGAATCCCGGGATATAAAAGATGACAGATGTTAGCGAGCAGACGAGAGGAGGCAGAAGAAACTTTCCCTCATTATCTCTTTCTCGCAGAGACCTGCGCTCGTGTCGGGGTGGAAAAGTCGACCTCGCCAAAGGACTTCAGCAACTCTCACACCTCTAAACATAGAACAAAGGGACGGGAAGGGAGGGGTGGCACAATAGGACATCCAGGTGATGGGAGGAAATGAGAGAGAATAGAGCTCAGCGGGGGGGGGGGGGTCTCTGCTGGGATTAAACAGAACATTTTCAGCAGAACATAAAGGACAAACATTTCCCTGTGAGTATGGGCTACTTTTTTAACTTCTATTTGGTCACATTTTGGTTAAACGGCACTATTAATCTTAAAGATAATGCGTTAAAAGTGTGCAGGATTAGCCATTAGCAGCTCCTGTTTGCAAAGTACCCATGAGTGTACAGACCAGTATCACTGGAGTACTTTTACACTGAAGAACACCTACAAACGTGATGATTCTCAGGCCAGACCTGGAGTTATAAGGAGCATCTTTTTCCTGTATTCTAAGCAGGTTTATGGAATCGTGACGGACATCGACGACGATAATGATATCCTCGGAAGGTGCAAGTCCCACTGAATTAAAGTATATGTGTTCATGTCTGCATGTTCAGATTTGACTGAGTTTTGACTTCAAGAAGAAGGTGTTTTGATGCACCTGTCCCTTCAACTGTCCCGTTAAACCGCTGCTCTATAACATTCAACCCTGTGCCAGCATATTTGAGGTGTGACCTCTCCCGACAGGTCAGATCAGCTCTGATGTCACAATATTACGCATGTCCGAGTCTGGAGCTCGGCCACTCGCAGCCCCACGCTCAGCGAGACAGATCACATGGGCCTGCCCACACCCACTGACACGCCATCTGCCATCGCGGCACACTGTAAACACATATACACACACACATGGAAACACATTTCATTTCCAAAGAGATGCCGTCAAGACGTATGAGGTCACCGCCGGCCAAACGGACTGTCTGGACCTGAGAGCGCCGAGCTCAGACGGAGAAGCGGGGAAGACGGATGTCATGAAAGAGACAGTTGGGGGTGGGGGGGGGGGGGGGAATAACGAGTCAGCATTCGCTCAGACTTTTCACTACGGCGCTTTTTCATCAGGAGTAAAAGCTCAAACTTTTGAGTCGTGGCTGCATCAAAACAAATCAGAGAGGAGTGTTACCTCATTTAACTTGTTGTTAATATGAGGAGGCAACTGAGGGGGAAGTCAGAGGAGTTCCATAACCTTGTTTGATGTAATGTATTTAACTACATAATGCAATCTTGAAGCAGCTGATCTGCAACTTACTGGAGAATGAGCTGTATTTGTCACCTTTCCAGTGCTGGTAGTGCTCTTTCTTTATCAAATGTTGGCAACATATTTGTTGCTACGAGCTCATTGTTGTGCTGTTGACGTTCTTTTAAAGAAAATAGTTTGACATTTTGGGAAAATACAGTTATTGCCAAGACTCAGAAGAGAAGGTCGATGCCACCCTCACGTCCATAAATATGAAGGTGCAGCTGGTTAGCTTAGCTTAGCGTAAAGACTGGAAACAGGGGGAAACTGCTAGCTCACTAATTAGTATTTTAAATATTGTTTATTTAATCCGTACAAAAAGTCCTTGGCCCTGCTGTAAATAATACACATATGTAATGAAAAAGATCAAATAGGAGACTTACGTGATAAATGGAGGCGGGGTCTCTCGGTGGAGAATCCCTCTGATTTGTCTGGAGGACGTAGTGGGAGGGGCTTTGGCTGTGGTGGCTCCGCCTCTTGGCGCGTTTGGCCGTCTCATTGGTCCGTTTCCCCGGACGAGCCGTGTGGGAGGAGTAGTCTTCAGAGCCGGTCCTCTCGTCCACGCCGGACAGTCCCACATAACGCATCAGTGTCGCCTCTGGGGAATCATCCAATCAAATCAGCACAACATAAGCAAATGTCCAAATATATCAACTTCACAATCAATGGTGCGTTAGAATTTTTACTTGTTGCTTATGAGCCCAAATTTTTGGTTTTATATTCTGTTCTATGTTCTTCATCAGTGCTGCTTCAGTAGGTTAATTATACACTTATTATACAAAGAAAACACGGTGACAAAATGTCACATTACTCAAAGATTGATTTAAATTAAGCCAGTAGTGTTTGAGATGAAAAATAATTTGTTGACCTTTAATCAAAGCAGCATTATAGAGCTAATCAGTTATTCTTAAAATATGAGAACACAGCAGATGAATCTGTAAAAGCCTTCAGATGTGATCAAATCTAAACTGGAAAGTGCACCACGTGTTTTCTGAGTTTTAGTTTCAGCGCCACCATCGGGCTGACTGGTGCTGATTTAACACAGAATTCAGTGGTAAAAATCTGTCTATTGTTTCTATCTGAACAACAAAAAGGTATTTTATCATTGCCCTCCAAAACCATGCATGCAAATGTTACAAAAGAAGATTCATAAGAGCATTCTCTGCACCTCCATGGTCTATATTTAGGCAATTAAAACTATTGGGTTGACGTTACTAAAAGGTGATCTTTCCAGTCGAGTCCCCTTTGACGTGAAGACATTTATCCAGTTTAGACTGTATGACTACACTCCATTAAAGGTACCCAGTGGATCCCCGTTGTGTTTGTGGAACGCTCACAATGATGCAGCGGCCTGCACCCGAAACACACAGGCGATGAAATACATCCTGCCGTCAGTTTCATGCAATTCCACTTGTTGACAGTTGCTGGTGGGTATAGGTCCAAAAAACATAGCAATGCGCCGGCAAAGGCAGTGAAGAAGAAGACTGCTAGCAAGCAAACGTGTATGTAAACGATGCACAATTTAAAATATTATCCTTTGGAAATGTTTCCAAATGTTTTACTCAACATATTTTCAGGCTTCAAAGTTACACACAATGCATTTTGGTCGTCTAAGTGTTTTAAATTGTCCTTCTTGGTTCTTCAAACGTTTAGAGAAACTGACGGTTTCCTCTGTGATTTGAATGCATGCAAATACAGTACACAAGAGGCAGACACTGGGGCTAGCTGCTAGCTAGCTTATAGCTAATGTCTGCATTAGTACATCGGCGCTTTAGAGGTTAATAAACATAAACAGATGGAGAGGTTTTGCTGCGCTTTTGATTACAAAATGTTACTCGCCAGAAGATAAATACTTGTTTGAATAACCGATGACGAGGAGATTTTATCGTATTGTATGAAAGTGAGACTTGATTAAGACAAAGGTGATGGATCCATATTCCCCACCGCGTGTTGTAGTGTGACAACGATGCTGCTGTGAGAAGAAGAACAAGTTCATGCATGTGTGAGTGAATCTGTGTATTCTGGTTCACTGGCAGTAAGACTCTCGTCCAACTTCCTCTTCAGCTCTCCCACCGGGGGAGGAAACTCAGGTCTCACTACCTCTCTCTCTCTCCCTCTCTCTCCTTCTTTCCCTCTCTCTCTCTCTCTCTCTCCTCACCCTGTCCTCCCCTGGTTGCTAGGCAGCGGCCAGAGGAAAGTGAGACTCCGAGAAAGAGCTTCTGTCAGCGTCGCCATGGCAACTGCGTGAGTGATTCAGGTGGAGGTCAGGGAGAATAGTCCTTTTTTTTTGTTTTGTTTCTCCCTCCTCCACCTCCTCACGTCTCTCTTTTCATTCTTCCTCCCTTCATAGCTCTGCCTTTCATTTCCTCTGCTCTTTGTACCGACTGCCTACCTTTCCTTTTTCCCCTCCTCCTTTCCTTCTCATCCCCTCTTGTTTCCTCTGTGATGCTAATCACAGGGAGAATTAGAGGAAAAAGGGACGGAGGCACATTGATCTCCACACACTGATGTCTCCGTAATACAGAGAGACGGGAACATTTAACCGAATCTAACACTCTCACACACACACACACACACACACATACATATGCACGCCACACGCCGGCACTCACCTCTGCGGCTTTCTCTGTTAAGCTTGGCTGGATCTTCATAGTCGCCCACCCAGTTACACTCCACAGGCATGGAGATGGGCCTCAGCCTGCCTACAAGTACACACGATTACAGAACTTAATACTCTCCTTAAGAGTTTTTAATACTCCGATATGTGGAAATTAGGGTTCTTGCAATGTCGTTTTTTTTTCATTCAAAGTTCTTCTGAGGTTTTCTGGATGAAGCCTTGATGGCTGCCGTCATATTTTATGACGTCATCACCCTAAAACCCTAAAGATTTGAATAAAGTGATTCATCTGATAACATTTATTTATCTTTTTCTGGAATATAACTCGTCAGTAAATGCTTCCCTTTGTGTGCAGAAAGAAAGAGAGCAAACTGTATCTTGACCACAGTAAAAATGTGTTATTTTATTTTTATTTAAACTTTATTATACCAGGATATATATACAGTATATATATATATATATATATATATATATATATATATATACATATATATATATAGATATAATTCTACAAAATTAATATATTATAATATTAGTGCACCCTAATCTTTATCTTCAGACTTCAAACAGAATGAATAGACATGCAAAAAAACTGCAAAGCATTCACATGTTGATTTAGAATTTGAATGTCAATGCTGTGAATAAATCACACTATTGAGTACAGCCCAGTTCAGCTCCCTCACTTTCTAAAACGTTTATTAATCGCCTCGGGCAGGCAGGTGGATTCACAGCCTTGTGATTGTTTTCTGAAGAGCTTTGATGCAGCGGAATGAGATTGAACTGTTTTTCCCCATCACTGGAACGTACCATATGTCGGTGTGGTGCAGTACATGGGCTCCTCCTCTTCTCGCCGGTGAGACTCTTGATCCAGGAAGGAGTTTGGTGACTCAGAGCGCTTGGCAACGCTGACGCCACCGTGGTTGCGCCCACCCTCATCTCCTGGCAAGGTTCCTGTCTCATCTCTATAGCAACAGCAGAGGATGATTTACCGGCAAACAATCATCAAAGTCAGAGCGGTCCCCAGTATTACGCTCTGAGAAAAACACCGTACCTGGGTGTGTATGGCTCAGCGGGTGGAGGGGGGATGTAGAGGTCCTGGATGGCGGAGCTCTTGGTGGGCGTGCCTGAGGGTGTGGCCGAAATGCTGCCCGGGCTTCTGGTTGGCTGCAGAAAGGTGGTGTTGAAGGAGGAATAAAGCCATCAGTAACGTGTATTTCCTGGAGGAAGTGAACCATCTGAGAAGCCACCAAATTGTCTGGAAAAGGGCAGACTATTTCTAAAAAAATACTTGGCAGGTGATTGGATGAACCATCTGTCAATCAAACTATTACCGAAGCCAGTCGGGTGAAGAGCAAAAACATATTTTCAAGCGAGAAAATCCTCCAGTGCAGTACTTTGCTCTTCTTTTAACAGATGCTATTACAGCATCTACGCTAACCTCTTTAGGAGCCGCCATTGTTTTTTTTAGAACAAACAGTCATCTCGCACACACCTAAGCCACGCCCTAGGCTGCCTGTAGCTCCTGACTGGAGGCTGATTGGTTCTTTCTCTGGCTTACCAGACACACATGCATTACTTGAAGCCTGGCAAGTTGGATTTCCGCATGAATCTAGCTGCTGTGCAAGGTGACTAGCTTCTATCAGTTTGGTACAAGAACATGACTGAGAAAAGAAACATATTCAGAGGCAGATTTTACATTTGCTTCGAAGTGTATTAAAAATGAAAGTAGTTTCTAGGAGACCGGGTTTACAAAAAGTTGTAAAAAGCCAAAGGAAGTCCTTTAAGAGACATGACTAAAGTGGTCACACGAAACAAAACAGAGTTGAAGGGCAGAGAAAAACTGATTTCCTCTGTGTTTCCTCCTTATTGTGAATATAATCGGTGTTAATTAGGGAGATACATTTCATAATTGCGGGCGCACTGGGAATGTGGGTGGAGGGTGCCATCAATTTTCCCTTCCCATTCATTCCCGTGTGTTTCAGTTGGCAAACAAAAACTATGTTTAGGCACAGTTTCCTGACCCATTTACACGCTTCGGCTGTGGTCCTACAGGGAGTGAGAATGCTGTGGGGAGCTATGTGGGCCGGCGCAGCGCTTTAATAAAGTCTATTAAAGGTAGAGCTGGTCCCACCTGCAGAGCGAGGGGTTTCCAGCGCATGTTCTTCAGCAGAGCAGGGGCGGAGCTCAGCGTGCTCTGTGGACGCTTCTTCAGGGTCAGGGACACGACGCCTTTATCAGCCCTCAGCGAGCCGACCAAGTTACGCAACTGCCAGCCCACCTGAGGACGGGAGAGGACAGGTTCAAAGCGTCCAGTTATCATCCTCTGGATAATGACCAAAACAGTCCCAGCATTGTATTTATATTCTGCCCGTAGTTTGAATTCTTTCCACGTCGTGATTGGATCTTGTTGAGCCTTCTGTGCGTGGCAAGTGGGTGTGGAGGTGGTAAGTCTATCTATAGAGCTTTCATGTGATGTAACCTGCCCTCAAAAAAAAATGCATCTTATCATGTAAACATCTTTTTTAGCCACTGTTTCCACAAAACCATGCCAAAACTTTGTATTTTTAGGACATTTGTGAACAAAAACAATACACAAAAATAAAAATGGCTGCTTCACGCTGACCAGAACCATGTTTTTCTTGTTTTTCACAGTTATTTTTCTTGGACCATTTGTGCTATGTGGAGAGAAATGCTTTCTCAATAAGGCAGACACGCTATCTTAATTGCATTTCCCGGTCTGACCCTAGATCTGATCATAATTCAAGAGGAGGTGCGGAGAAGGTTGAAGGATCTGATTACGCTAATTGCCATGCATGCTGTGTGCATTTGCTCCTTGGAAAAGCGAGGGCACAATCTACAGAAAGATGTAAACAGAAGGGTTGCCCTACCACAAAAATTCAAGACCCATAATTGCAGAGCTATATCTATCTGAAAAGAGCTTAAAGAAATGTAGCTGCAGTATGAGAGCGATTGAGCCAAAACAGGGAAGTTGTGGCCTTAAAGAAATGAAACAATTAGCTGAAATACACTAAAACAGGCAACAATATTTTTGAATTCATCATTATGAGCGACCCCTTTCGCATTAAACATTTAATCCATTGTTATCGTAAAAATATTCATTATAGCAGCCATCTGAAAAACAGGCGTCATTAAAATCATAATATGATCATTTGACAAGGTTGAATTTCTTTGTTATATATGTGGATATACAGGTTTTAAAAAGAAGGAATGGTCCTTTAACATGCATTAATAACCCATGTAGTTATCCAGTTAAGAAATCACTCTTTATGTCAATAAAAATAGATTTGAGTCCACTTTCAAACAAAACACACACAGACACACAATACTAAACCCACCACAGTCTGGTGATTGACTTGTATGACTTCATCTCCTGCATGGATCTTCTTACAGCGGTCAGCTGGAGACTACAGAGACAGAAGAGAAACAGACGACTATGAATTGATCCGAGTTCATTGATCGCTGCATACCAGAGCGGTCGAGTTGTCCGACAAACTTCGACACGAAGGAAAGCATTGCAGAGGCTTCACTATGGAATCTGATACGCCGTTATGGATCCAAATGGCGTCAGTTCTGTAGAGTAAGAATAGTTTTTCTATAATATTCAACGCCCCGGGGCGGGATGGGAAATACACTTCAGAGTTGTTTGTGGAGCGTAGTTGTTTTTATTACAGATAAAACTAACTGCTTGGCTGTAGTTTATGAGAAACTTACCCCTTCAGTGGTTCCTGTGATCACATGGAGGCCGTCGTAGGTTGATTTGATGTACATTCCCTGAAGGACAGAGGGAAGGAAGAGGCGTTTGTTTCGCTCTGTAGATACAGTATTACACTTTTCTGAGTCCTTTAGGTTTATCTTTCAACAATAGCAAATAAGTTAAAGCTTAAAAAGTTACAACTCAAATATGTCTTTTCACCGTCAGTTGGCCGAGAAGCCAGAAACACGACAGTTTTTATTGGCAGCATAATTCACTTTCACATCCTGCACCTACAACCTGAACAGATGAGCAGCAGAATATATGAAATGTTAACTAAAAAATATCTGACACATTAATTGAACAGCTGTAGCCTTCTGTCCTTAAATACTTGTGCAAATAGTTTAGATTCAAATGTTGACACGAGACCAAATTTAACTGACGTGAGGTCACAAACAATCTTTGGCTGAAAACATGCAGCAGCTGCAGAGGGCACATTAACAGCCACACTTTACTGAATTAGCATTAATTAGCTGCAGCTGATGTAATATGCTGTCGGTGATGTCTGTCATTTTAACCAGCGACAGCCACAGTTAAAAATGAAAAGCTGCTACCTACATGGTTCCCATTGCTCTTTGCTCGGAAAAAGTGAGGAGACATGAAAGGTTTGATATGAGATTTGTTAGCGGCGGAGCTTAACACATCTATATCTTGCCAACCGGGAACCCGATCCAAATTGGAACCGGCTAATCTCTATCTGACAGTGTTATAAGTCTTAAGTTGAAGCAATAACACCTTTATCAGGCACTAAAATTCAGTCCCAAACCATGAAATGTGTTTGCTTGGTTTGTTGCTTCCATGTTTACAAGAGGAAATGTTGTCCGCGCTTTTCGTTTGTGGGGATTCTGCCACAGCTGCATTATGTGTGGATGTGATTAAAACTTTACAGAATCACACACACAGCCTCACTCTCACACAGGTAATCACATTTTTTTTACAGAAAACGTAGGAGAGAGTAAGAAAGGGAGGTTGTATTGAACCTTTAAGAAAAATAATTGTTATAGGCTCCTTTAAGTACAATAAACACACAAAATCATGCTATTATACACATAGAATGATTTGCAAAATACAGATGAATATAACCTGAAATACCAACATCCACACAAACAAAACGGAGGATGACAGTTCACACACACACACACACACACACACACAGAGTCATTACCAGGCCTTCGGAGGGTTTGATGTTGGTGAGGTGAACCAGTTCGAGGTGGGCTGACTGAGAAACCAGCGGGTCGGATGACACACACACAATGTGCTCACACACCTCCGACAGAGTCTTGCACTACCAGAGAAGAAGAAAATGTAAGCGGACAAGCAACAACACAAAGAAACAGGTTCAGCAGCGGCGATTTAGTAAGAAAACAGAGCTGAGAACAAAAGACAAAGATGAACAACCTGCAGCTTTTGTTTGTCAAAAACAAACTGCAGCTTTTGTTTCATTATTAGAGGATTTCTCTTCGGCTTTACTGAGAAAATAAACTTATGTCTCCTAATCTAAATACAGTGGCTCCGTACTAGAGGCTGCCACTATTAACATATGCTATTGATCATTTCTGGAGCTTCCTGTAGTGCTTTATTAAAGGGTCAGTTCACCTACATTACAAAAACAGAACATATTTTTCTCACTTGCCTTAACTAGCATCTTTAGCTTTGCACATATTTTTGGTTTTACTCGCCTGCCTCCACACCAATATACTGGAGGCGAATTTAATGTGTGGTGCCTTCAGCAAATCAAACAAGCAGAAAGAAGAATCTACCCAACATGCTGTCGAGTTTACGGACCATTTCCCGGGTAGAAAGCTGTTAGAATTAAAAAAAACACTGACAGCGTATTGTGCCTCCCAAACTTTTTAAAGAAACATTTAAAACACACATTAACTCTCAGTGAACTCAAGACATTTGGGATTTTTGCTCCATGAGCATCACCAATTATAATTCTCTTCCAATCTTCACATATTTAAAGATGACATTTTGGTGAATATCTTCGGCCCAACCTGAATCTCGACTGCCTTCTCTAGCACCACAGCACCAGAGGAGTCAGAGTCATAGACCTCTTTCACAGCAGACAGCAGGACAAGTGGAACTAATGACATTAACAATGGCTCCGCAAAGCAATGCAGCAATTAGTGATTGTATTAGTAACACATGTGTTTGACAAGTCAAAAATGACTGCTGTGCAAATGGTTAATTACACTGATGCAGTGTAACACTGACATTTCTTTTCTGGAAGGGGAATTTTTCAAGATGTGGTTTGGAGGCTAAAATGTCAGTGTTGAACATCTAAAATGTGTTTTGTGCAAAAAAAACTAGCAGCACAGCTATAAAATGTGTTTGTGTAATTTGATTTAACTTATCTTTTAAAGGAATTAACATTTTGGGAAATGGGTTCATTTGCCATCTTGCCAAAAGTTCAACAAGAAGATCGATACCATTTTCATGCCTCAGTGATAACATCTAAATCATAATTACGAGCAGCCACTGTCAGCCTGCAACTTGTTTTTCCGAGTCTGAGAGTGACGACGTGTCCCACTTAGTGAGAATAATGTCGGGGAGTGTCAATAAACTGTGAAGCTGTGATCTCTGGGAGTTACAGCCAAATAAACTCCACACTGAAACAATCGATTCAGCTGATTTTAACTTTTTGCACTGTCTGCTTGTATCCGGTTAACAAAGCGATCCGAATACTCAAAAGTAGCTAATTTAGACAATTTGAATTCTGTAAGTAGCGTGTTGATGTTTCGAAGTCGGAATATGTGGAGGTTTTTCATTTTCTTTGCATTCTGCTGATATTGTGTGGATTCAGCAGTAAGTGTGGCGATCGAGCCCGGAGGCGTTAGCCTAGCTTAGCATAAAGAAAGCAGCTAGCGTGGGTCTTTCAAACTTCTAAATTAACATATTTTATTGAGTTTTCTTCAATAAGTACACAAACCAAAAACATTTGGTCACAATAACTTTCTCAACAAACAAAAGTTTGTTTTTCTGCGAGCGTCGTTTCTGGTCGTCTAGCAAGCTCCAATTGATGACAAGACTGCGAGAAGTTTCTGTGCCTTTTTGTAATTGGTGAAGTTTTTAACTTTGGACAGACCCCGGCTGGATGTTTCCCCTACTTCCTGTCTTCATGCTAAGCTAAGCTAATCCCCTCCTGTCTGGAGCCCGATGGCTGATATCAATCTTCTCATCTAACCTTCTGCAAGAAAGCCCATATTTCTTGAACATTACCTCAAAATACTACAAGATGTACCGTTGAGATTTACTAGATCCAGTTGGCGCTGGAGCGTCTGCGTTTGTGGTGTAGTGTATGAGTGAGGGAATACGAGATCTTAAAAAATAAAAACACGGGACGCCACCCATCAACGCAGAGCAAATGAGCGACAGCTGGCTGAGGAAGCAGGACTCACCACATGAAGGATTTTGTTCTCCGTCTCAAACACCGTACAGTCCTGAGGGACAAGCAGAATTTAATGTGGCGCGAGCAGAACATCCTGTCTTGCAAACGCTCACAAAAAAGCACACACACACACACACACACACACACACACTGTGTAACTGCTCTGTATACTGTCTGGGCCTCACATTACTGAACCCTACACCTGCACACTCTATACGCAGATAGAAAAACAAACAAACCAAAAACACACACACACCTACGCAAACAGACACATTTATTTACACACACATCAGTCATGGAGAAGACAGACTGTAAGGACGTAAATAGCAAAGAATCGAGTCTCGCTCGAGGATGCGGAGAGTCTGAGGCTGCTGCATCCCACCCACACACACCGTTCTTAGGGGGATATGACAACCGTGGAAGAATAAGAGCTATGAGCCTTCAAAACACACACACACACACACACACAAACAGTTACACACACCTGCTGTACAATGGTGGTGAGCTCCAGGCAGAGCTGAATGACATTATTTCGGGTTACTGAGTAGTCTGCCACTGCAGCAAAGGGAGACCTGGGAGGAACAGATAACACAGCAGTATGTCTTATAATGTTCCTGCTGCATTGCATAATGCACAGAGGAGACGGACAGGAGCATTGTTAGAGAGACGGATACTTTGTTAGCGCACAAACACAGGCACACACATTCATAGGACGCAGTTTTAAGACTCACTCACGGGGGAATAATTAACGTTTTAAATCAGACACACTTGCAGTAAAACTAACCAGGTGGAGTAGCGACAGAAAGAAAATGATGAAGATGTCATTTCACTTTTGTTTGTTTGTGTTGTTTATGCTATAATCTTTAATACGATGTAAGAGTTAATCAGAAGCAGGTGACCACATATGAATTGATGTGAGTATTTGCATGTTATCGGAGTTGTATTCACGGTCAAAGGTTGTCATCTGCTATTGATTGGTTGTAAAACGTCAAGAAGGCGGGTCTTATCTCAAGTATTTTAGTTTAGTTTTAGTTCGTTTTTAGTCATTTGTTAGCATAAATTAATGAGAACCAACGGCGATGCTCTCCTCTTGTTGGCTACCAAGACATTCTGTATTTGTTAGTAACTGGAAGGTGGTTATTAAAGACCTAAAAGCTATAATTGTACCAGTAGTACCAGTACAAACTGTGCAGTGACACCATGCTGTGTCAATTTATAATAATATTTAATGGATAAAAGCAGTAAATCCTCACATTTAAGAGGCTGGAGACAGACAACGTGTGGCATATATGTAAAGAAAAAATTACTGACTTAAATAATTAACCGATCAAAATTGCAAGTGACAAAATTTTCTGTGGTTCAACTAGTCGATTAATCAACTAATTATTGTAACCGAAAATAATATAAACACCTCTCAAATCAAGCCATGAGTGCAACAGGTAGCTAACTTTGAAGAGTCAAGACAGTGAACCGAAGTTAAAGCAAATGTGTGGATTTGTTGCGATGCTGCCAGTGGACCCATAACGGGAGGTTATCAATAAATGGATGTTGCTGTCAAAACTGACCTCTGTGAGAATGAATGGGCCTCTACAACCTCATTCATAAAACTCTTGCTTGATGCCACACTGCAATGAAGAACAGTGTGCACACTCAATGCTCAACTACAAGCATTTTTCTTCCTCTATGAACATGGAAGTGCTGCACACATGCACAGGCTCAACCGTATACCTTCACTGCTACAATTATTCAAAAACGACTCATGAAATGTCCAATATTGTCCTTCAATGGCATGTAAAAAAATGAGAAACGTGCTGCTAATGCCAAATGTGAAATGTTACAGACCATTGAGGCAACTTTAAAAAGTTTGAAGCTGGTCTGTGGGTCATAGCTCTGCTGTGACCAATAAGAGAAAAACATCCAACAACTACGTACTAGTTCTACTACTGGTACGTTCAGGGGACACTGGTGATAACTGGCCCTGACGTCTGGCTTCCTTAAAGTGGAGATTCAACAGGAATGTTCTTCCACAGAGGAAAAGGGGGACACAACTTGTGTGGACGGATGAATGAATCTGCATTAGAGAAATAAATAGGCCACAGTTTAGGCTGTCGACTGAAATGAACAGTGTGAGGAGGGTTAACGATAAGGAAACACTAATGACTGCATTACTGAAAGTAACTAGAATAATAACATAATGTACGTTCACGCTCAATGACATATATGTAAATGATGTTTGCAACCATTGGTGGAGGACACATTCAGGTCCTTAAGTAAAAAAGTACTATTACCCCACTGTACAAATACTCTGGTACAAGTAATGGTCCTGCATTGAAAATGTGAAAATATGCAAGTATAATCAGGAAAATGTACTTAATAATACAAATTGAAAGTACTTAATGCAGAAAGCCCAAAATGACACCTCACAATGCTTCAAAATTATTTAAAAAATAAAAAAAATAATCAAAAGGTAAAGCAGCAAATCCTCACATTTATACCATGAGATGATTTTGCATGAAAAATAACTTCTCAAAAAATCGCTTCTCAAACATTAATCATATTGATTAATAAACAAATCCTTTCAGCTGTTAAACTATTAAACTAGCCAACAGTACACACTGTTGGCTAGTTCAATTTAGAACAAAGCATCTATATTTCTTAATTCCAGATCACATAATTGAAGTGGAGATAAAACATTTCCCTCTGAGATGTAGCGGAGTAAGTACAAAGTAGTACAGTACAAGTACCTCTAATTTCTACTTCAGTACAGTACTTGAGTAAACCACTGGTTGCATCAGAGTGGTTAAATGAACAACAGAAGCACACACACACACACACACACACACACACACACACACACACACACACACACACACAAAGACAAACACACTCACACACGTATTAAGACATCATTGTTCTCAAGACCCAGATTAAAATTCGGCAACAGCCTCTAGTGTATAGTGTATCTGTGGAATGTGTATGTGTGTGTGTCTGTGGTATGCGTGTATGTGTGTGTGTGTGTGTGTATGTGTGTGTGTGTGATTTGGGTCATCAGTATTGAGGCTGTGTGCTATATATACGCAGGACCTAAGGCTCAGACTGTTTGCTAACCGTCAGGCTCCAACCCTGGAACCCCCCCTGAGAAAACATTCAGATGATACTATGACAAAGGTACAAAAAACTCAGTCAAAGTAACTAGTAACTAGTAACTAGTAACGCCAGCTGTTAAATAAATAAATGTAGAGGAATAAAAAACAAACAATATTTTTCTCGGAAATCTGAAGTGGAGTAGAAGTATCATGTAACATAAAGTGGAAACACTTTAAATAATATGATATTTAAGGATGCATTAGGGTATCAGAGGCAGGGAAAAGGTGCTGCTGTACCCACGCTGTCATTTTATACATGAAAAGGTTAGAAAATGTCTTCTCAAGTTATTAGAGAGAAGCTAGAAAATGCTGTGCATTCGCTGCCTGAACTGCTGTTGCATTTTGCCTGCATTCCCTGAGAGCTCTAATAACCGTCGGGTGGAAGATGAAAGTTCAGTTTTTACATGCTTTATGCTAATTTACTGCTGGTGTAAACCATCCAGGAAAGAGTCATCTTGTGGGTATTAATACAAGACATATTGTAGCCCAACATGCTTGGAAATCACAACCTTTTTTCACATCATTAGGGTCTATTGATGAATTCCCCCACGCAGCTGATACTGAGCTTGTTTTACATGCTCATTTGCTATTCCTAGGCGGTAGATATCAATTTTACATGATGAGATTTCCTTGAGATGAAAGCGCTGGTGGGATCCCATGCATGTCAAATGTACCGGTGCGCCATCAGTACTTGTTTGCGACAGTGTCCGAACACGCAGGTACGTCTCAGAAATGAAGAATAGAGAGCATGGAGCGCTGGCTCTGCTGAGTCTACCACTTTCTCAGTGTCGCTTTGCCATTTACAGTTGCATCATCGCGCGGGGGTGAACTTGCATAAGTGCGTGTCAGTGTGTGCAGATGTGGGAGTGTGTCTGTAAAATGTGTGTGTTTTTGTGCAGAGTGCGTGGGTGTTTTTCTATGGGTCTGAGTGAGCCCGTGGACGCGGCTCGGCATGCTTTTGTGTGTCTAGATGTCCTGGGGACAGATGTGGGTGCCCGGCATTTCAAGAAGCCGATGTCAAAGACCTTTTCGTTCTGTATCTGACGTGCATGTCACGGGCAGTAGATCGTGTCGAGTCATGAATAAATGAAGTGACAGAGAGGAGAGGAGAGCGGAGCGGAGAAACACGGGGAGAGAAAGGTCTGACATTTTTCCTTTGGATGAAAAAACAAAACACTTTGCTCCAAAGATGTCAACAAGCAGCAGCTGCAGGAGAGTTTGTGTTCTGCAAAAAAAAAAAACGTTTGCAGGCGCTGGATCAACAGACAGAGGGAAGATTTATAACTCTGTAGTTTTCACATGAAGGCTGCAATAATGATTATTTGACTAATTGTTTGATTGATGGATTGCTCGTTTAGGCAATGACATGATAGAATGTGTTCTGTTCAAAACCCCCAAAGATATTCAGTTTGGTATCACAGAAGAAAATGGAAAATATTCACATTTAAGAACCTGAAAACGGTAAACTTTTGGAAGAAAATGACATAAACTCTACCACTATGTCACTTCACTTGAGAGAGTACTGCTAGTACTGAATGTGAACATATACTTAGAATTATTCTGTCTTTTTTTTACCTTTCTCTCTTTATCTGAACATTCTGCTCTCTTTGTACTTTGTCCTCTGAAGAAACTTTGTGATTTGTGATTTTGGGCTGTACAAAATGAAATTTCTTTGCAGCTGCAACACCTGAATCTTATATGTTATCTCCTCTCATCTAATCTTATTCTATCTCATCTCATGTTATTATATCTTATCTCATCTAATCTTATTCTATCTCATCTCATGTTATTATATCTTATCTCATCTAATCTTATTCTATCTTATCTAATCTTATTCTATCTCATCTCATGTTATTATATCTTATCTCATCTAATCTTATTCTATCTCATCTCATGTTATTCTATCTTATCTCCTCTCATCTTATCTTATCTCATCTAATCTTATTCTATATCATCTCATCTTATTATATCTTATCTCATCTCATCTTATTATATCTTATCTCATCTCATTTTATCTTATCTTAAACAATTAATCAATGATAGAAGTGGTTGCCTGAATAATTATTAATTTAAGTCAATTATTTGACTCATCGTTTCAGCTCTATGTCTGCAAATATAAAACTTGTTGTAGTTACTAAAAGGACCCTAGTTATTCTAGCTGGCCACCAAACAAAACTATAACTGCCTCCTCCTATTTTTAATCAGAGATACATTAAAATCCTGACAGTGAAAATATTTCCCACTTCAGTGAAAAGAACTACAGGTGTTTCAACAAACTGCTGGCATCGACATAAAATCCGATATTAACCCTAATACAATAAATTCAGCTTACTTAAAAGGAGCCATTTACTTTTGTTTGTTTGTATCTGGCTTCACAGGTTAATGAACCACCACTGGAAACTGTGTGGGTGTGCAGGGCCGGAAGGGTGGAATACATTTTGACATGTCACAGTAGGAAGCGCACATAAACTTGTTGTTAATAAAACCAATGTTTTTCCTGACAAGTAGTTATCCTGCTGATGTAAAAGAGGTAAACCTCTGTATACAAAGTGCATCTCTGGCACTGCAGCAGAGAGTAAACATATCACCTGTCCAGCCAGGCAAGCAGGCTCTTGGCGGCGGTGATGAGGTCGACCACGGAGGTCAGCAGATCGTTGGGGAGCCGCCGAGAGGACCTGCTCTCCGATTGGCTGCTGCGGCGGCGGCCGGAGATGAAGTTCTGCAGGTTTTTGGCCGAGGCGCCGAGTTTGTGAGCCAGAGTCCTGACGCTCTCCGTCTCCAGACCTGAGTTCTACACACACGAGCGCACAAAGATTAGCTGATCCTCCAGACACTGAACCGCCATGAATACTAATTACGATCTTATTTGTCAACATGTTTACCAGCTTGTCTGGTGAATATTAATAACTTATATTACATATTCATAAGGGAGAAGGTCGCCACACTGACTGCTGTTATTTTAAAACACCTCAACTCTTTGTTTACATCCATTTGTATGCAGGTATTTTCAAAATTTTGTCAGATTATTGATTTGTTTTCATATCACTTTGGCTTATCTGGGTGTAATAACACTATACAAACTCCCCGTAGATCA
Organism: Anarrhichthys ocellatus; assembly: GCF_004355925.1. Classification (NCBI taxonomy): domain Eukaryota; kingdom Metazoa; phylum Chordata; class Actinopteri; order Perciformes; family Anarhichadidae; genus Anarrhichthys; species Anarrhichthys ocellatus. Next base: position 8,936,963 of record NW_022280040.1, on the reverse strand, counting down.
CAGGTTGTTATTTTAACTCTTGGGTTGTACTTAGTAGTGGAAAGTAACTAGCTATATTTACTAAAGTGCTGTACTTAAGTAAAAGTTTGAGGTAATTGTACTTTACTAAAGTTTCTGCTACTTAATACTCCTACTCAACTACATGTCAGCAGGAAATATTGCAGTTTTTACCACACTACATTTGACCAAATTAGTTACTTTCCAGATTTAGATTAATAACACAAAATATTATCAACAAAGAAATTATGATGTAATACTATTGGTTTAGATAAGAGTCACAAGTATATGTAAATATAGAATATATAACAATATATAAAGTAATTTAAATTAGCTCCACCTTTACCAACTCCAACATCAAAGTTATGAACACATTAATGCATCAATTATTATAATCCAGTGATATAATATGTATTTTATTCTGAAATGCACCATTGTGCATGAAGTATATTGTACTTCAAGTATATTGTCACTGTCATACTTTTGTGCTTTCACTTAAACATCATTTTGAATGCAAGACTTTTAATTGTACATTAACAGAATAATACTACTTTTACTTTATTATAAGATCCGACTACTTCTTCCAACATCTTTTCCCATACCTCTATTTCGGCATAGTTTGAAGAAGATTTAAGGTGGCATTTGTACATTTTCGTCATTGTGACGAGTGGGTGTTGCAAGGATGTGCTGCAGCTCGGTGACAGTTTACTTTGCGCAATCTATCACATTGTGCATTCACGCAGAACATTAATGCATCCACAGCTGCAGCAGTAAGGATGGCTAATGAGGGTTCAGCTTTGCATTGAAACTACAAAACACACACAAACTCACCAGAGCACAGAGCAAGTCGACAGCCTCCAGAATGAGCTCCTGGTGTCCGATGCGAGAAACTCCCAGCTCCTCCAGCTCGGCGTGGCTGATCCTCAGCAGCCTCTCCCCGCACACACCTCCGTGCTCGAACACACACACATATTGCTGCAAGCAGTCGTCCAGACCTGAGGCAAACACGTACAGTGATATTAGATTTACTCACAATACATACGATCAGATTTGTTCCAAAATAAACATATTTCAACCTGTTTAAAAAATGTACCTGCTGAAGAAAGTGTGAAGAAATGAATTTAAGTAAATGCTGGAAATTGCATCATAAAATAATCTTTTTTGATTGTGTTTCAAGAAAATAACTAAACCTGCATAAACATTTGCTTTTGACACCTCATTACCTTTTAAGTTGATATGACTAACCTGTTAGCAAACAGTTGCCGATTACACAAACAGAGCAACATCAGCCTTAATTTGGAGTCACTTTTCTGACAACCTGACGGATGTATTTACTCTCCTTTAAGCTCTGATGGGCTTATGTAACTCTTGAGCTGCTAAATTCTCCACTAAAGTCTCTACCGAGCTCGTCGCTAACTTGGCCTGTGGTTTGGTGCTGGTCAAGACGTGTACAGTGGGTTTATCAGAGCAATAAGTCTGAACCGGTAAGCAAACGTTAAGTACACAATTACCTAAAAGAGGCTTAAAGGTTCCACAGAACTGGGGTGAACTGCAACCAAGTGATGATTCTCTGTGTGTTCATCACTTAATGCAACACATTTGACATTTGACAGTCATTTGGGTCATCGCTAAGTAAACATATTGATAAAAACAGCTTTAAAGGAGACAGTTCATGCTCATTTTCAGGTTCATACCTGTATTTAGTGTTTCTATTAGAACATGTTTACATTCTTTAATGTTCAGTATTTTTCTCATACTGTCTGTCTGTATTCACCATCTGTCCAAAACAGTCTGCTTTAGCACCTATCTGTTTAAGACCCCTTACCGAATAAACTAAGTCTGCTCTGATTGGCTTGTAAAAAAAAAAAATATGGTGCACCAAATGTTTGGCTTGTTGAATCACATGTTTTCTGATTTAAGCAGCCCAAAAATACTGTCTTATATCACAGTTTGTGGGCTGGTAGGCACTCAATACCCAAATGTATGTGCACAAGCACTGAAAACGTGAGTTTTTGATGATATGTCCCCTTTAAGGACTCAATTCCCCAAAAACATTGCCAAATTGAGCTGGAAGAAAAAGCAAGATAGGTCAGTTAAGGTCGTTCGACTCCTGGAAGTATCTTTTATGAACTAGTCTTCTGCAACACTATTATATTGTACATTATGCCACACTGTTGGTTTAAGGTGTTTATATCTACTGCCTGTAATATATTTTAATGGCAATTATGAGAATACACATTAGGTAGACAGACATGATGAGCGCTATGCACAGGAGGGGAATCTCATCCCAAACACATCATCCCTCTTCATGATCCGTCCACAGCCGAGACACACTTCAAAACATTCCCTGATCGATAACCACACACATCCCCACTACTACATTATAGGTTTCTAGCTGCCCTGCAGAAGCACTAATCCGCTTTTATTACCACACGTTTCACCTGCGCTTTCCCTCCTCAAAGTCAGCCAATAGGGAGGACAGACTTCCTTTAGTGCGATAGACACATTTTTACTGCTGCTTATTCCCGTTTGTCTCGGATAAAACAACAGCTGCTGTGTCGTGTTTTTGAGACATGTCTTTTGAGCTTGTTTGCAGTTTTGTAGATTTCAGCTCGACGCTGTTTCAAAACTGCAACAGGATCAGGTACAAGTGTAGAATACCGTTTGTTTTGAGAGAGGGCCACAAGAGGCATTTAAGGTCTTCTTTTGTTTCGTTTTTGTTTTCTTTTTTTAAGAAAGGTAGAAAATGTTTGACTTTGAGTCCTGTTTCACCCTGCAGTGAGGGTGAAGAGAGAGAGAAAAGGAAGAGAGGCATTAGATGTTTTCTTCGAAAGGGGAAGATAAAGGTGATAAATAATACTTGGACTTTTATCATGGCCAAACATCTTTAAAAACCCATAATTGTACCTAAGCTCTCAACAGGGGACCATGCCAGTGTGTATACATTGTAGCTCATAACTGTAAATCATGTCTTTTCTGAACATTTTCAATGGTTGGTGAACAGATTAGATTAGACTGTATAGTTTAAGACATCATCCGTGTCATAGATTTGGCTATTTTTGTGCATTTTACAACTTGTATGACCTCATGGTTTAAATTAGGGAAGTGTTTGTTGGCTTTTTAAAGAGTTACAGACGTATCTGTCCCAATGTAAGTCTATAGCAAAAAGTATTTTGGGGCCCCTGGCGTCAATTGTACCATTGACTCCTGTTTCAAACTACAGTGTTGCTCCTTTGTGGAACAGTTACTACTCAGGTAGAGAAGAGTTGAATAAAAGGAAAGGGTGCAACACAACACAGCCAATAAGCTACGGTAGCTTCCGTTATTTGGGGCTCTCCGTCCCCTCAGAGGTCAGCGCTGTCAACAGGATTCGCTAACATGAATTTACTCTCCAAAAGGATCCAAAAAGGACCTAAAAGGAAACTCAGTACCTGAATCAAGAGAATGGAACAAAGGAGGTAATAGATGGGTAATTAGGCAGCCACCCAGGTAAGACTTAACTCTCTGTTGGATTGTGTAACGTGCGTGTTGTGAGTGGGACGGTCTCTCCAGATCTGCGTGTTGTGAGTGGGAAAGTCTCTCTAGATCTACAAGTGCGTGAGCGTGTAAGTGGGTGGGTGCTTCATTAATGTGTGTGCTTGTGTGTGTGTGTGTTCGTCTGGCCTGGCCGGGTTTGCTGAGTCAAAGGAAAGCAGATCAAGACAGAGCGGCTCAGCTGCAGCCCCTGGCTCCCAAAACAATGACTGTATCCAGCTTCTAACCTCTTAACAAACAGCCAACTGGCAAACACGCACACACACACACACACACACACACACACACACACACACACACACACACACCTCTGAGGAATGAGCATTGATTTCCCCCGCTTCAAGTCCCCGCTTTACAATACACTCATCTATCAAAACCACACTAACAAAGATGGGAGGGAGAAAAAAAAACAGGTTGGCAAGAGAAGGGGAGAAAAGAGAGAAGTCGGAAAAGAGGAAAAGAAAAAAACCTCATAAGCCAGCTGCTAAATTTCAAACTATCTCTCACACACACACACACACACACACACCAATTCCATCTCTCATCAGCGACGAGAAGACAGCATTTGTCGCTTCCTCCCCCTCAACAGCCACTACATCTGAAGTCTAAATGAAGCGTTCAGTTTCAAAATGCCGTATAACGAGTTCGAATAAAAAAAGATGTCGCAGCCTGAAATCCATCAAAAAATTTCGAAAACACATCATTTCATCTCTTTAAAGCGTATATAAACAAAGCTTTTATGCTCTACTTGCAATCAACTTTGAATACGAGGCGTCGTCTTTTCACCTTTATCTCATTTTGGAAGGAAACCAGACAAATTGATTTCACTATCTGCACCGCCAAACACTTGAAGTCGATGAGCGATATCTCGGCTGACGGCTCCCATTGACAAGCATGAAAGCACTTGATGCTAATAAAGACATCAAACCGCTCGGATGTGATTTGTGTGGCTTCCAGTTTTATTGTTAAGGTCACTTGAGGTACACTTTAGGTTCATTTTAAGTGCATTATTCAACAAGAGGATGGTCTACCTTGTGAGATATGTCTATTTCATGCTACACACCACAAAATCACCTTGTTTTAATAAAGGCCTCTGTGATGATACATGTGACAGGGACTGCATCTGTTCCCACCCTCTTCTCAGACCACTGCATAGTATAGTCTACATAAAATAATAATGTAAAAGTTAAAATAATCATTTCTGAGCATCAAGCGTAGAGCTAGAGGCAGGAGGCGATTAGCGTAGCTTAGCTTAAACACTGAAAGCGGGGGGAAACAGCTAGCACGGCGCTGTCTAAAGGTCAGAAATCAACCTGCATCACCTTTAAAACTCACTTAATTAATAAGTAAGTATAGTAAGTTAACCATATCAACTTAAAAGGTGATAACGTGTCAGTTTGGTGTTCACAACGTGGCCAAAAAGAAATGATTGAAGGTTTTAATACCCAACATTAAACTAAATAATTAAAACGACTCCATCGGCTATAATAATAAACTGCTGCTTAAATGCCAATGAATCATTATAAGTAATAAATAATCCAATATCGTAACATGAAATGGATATTCTGCATGAGTACTACACCTTGCTGCTCATACCTCCAAACTTAAGTACGCATTGCAGACAACTCTGCATTTCACACACTTTTGGTCATAAGTTGTATTTCTACATTGTTATATTGCTATTCCTACTAAAGTTAGGCGCCTGAGAACCTTTTTCTTTTCCTCTCACAGCGTGTGTTAATGAGTGTTAATGGCAACTGGTTCCTAATAGACGTGAAGCTGATTAAAACAATGCTGGCTCTCGCAGGCAAAGTGTTACTATAGCTGAGAGAGGCAGGGAAGCAGAAGGGGAGATGTACACTGTGTAGCAAAAGTTCACTGATAATCAGCATCGCTTATCTCTGGCAGTGAGGAAGAGCGTGAATGCCCTGAATACTGATGAGTCAAATTGTGAGCGACATGAGGGAGCACACACACACACTAAAACACAGCTATACAGTTATACATACAGCATAATGACTGCTGCATACGAAGCTATCCATTACTTTTAGCTTTTCAGCTTGTGCCACTTGTTGAGGTGTTACAGCTGACTCAATATGTATTTTGTTTTTATGTTGTTTTTTAAATTAAAATCATAATTTCTATCTTGTTTGTAATTAGTTGTGCTGCTGGCAACTGCAGAGTATCATCTGGGGAACAAGACACATCTGGTTGGGAATAACTGTACCTAAAAACTGCTCACATGTTCTCTATAAATTGACAATCACAAGCTCAGTGCAGATGCCCGTGTGGCCTGTTTCTTGTATAATGGCGTCTAATCTGTACAACCAGGCGCTTATATCTCTGTATGTACAGTGTAAGTCTGCATGTGTGTCAGAAAGAGAGAGTTCAAGTGTGCGCATGTGTTTGACTGGTACAGAAAAAGTGTGATTCATAGCTGACTCACACACTTAACTCCTACAGAGGCACACTTTTCACAACAGCAGGCGAGCCAAACTCCCACAAAAACACCCTCTCTCTATCTCTCTCTCTCTCTCTGTCACACACACACACACACACACGCACGTCTAATAAAACTAGATTTTGCGGTGACTTCTGGGATGTTGGAGAGTCCTATAAAAGATCCGGCCCACCCTGTCGGGTTATGTGTCATCTGTTCCACTCTTAAGATTCGGTAACAATAAAAATGGAGATGAGTATTCACTGTGTTCTTGTGATTTCTAAATGCAGGATGTTATGAGCATGGAGGCTTTCAGAGGTGAGTTTATGACCGGAAAGTTGCCAGTTTAAATCACAGTGTTGTGTAGGGTCATTTAGCATGGGGTAAATAAACCAAGCAAATTCTGTTCCTCAGTTAATAACAGTTTTTTGTGCTTTTGTATGTATTTTCTTGCAGTTCCCGAGTGTAAATTATGTTGTTTACTGTAAGCGTTGGCCTCCTTCATTTTCTGGTTCAGAATAATACTCCAGGCAATGCTAAATCAAAGAAATGTCCACTTGAGTTTGACATTTTCTCCTCGGAAATTTGAATTAGTCTTTAAACAGAATGTGTCAAGCAGGATTATATCCAGGTGCCTGGACATGTCTGGAAGCTGGAAACATTTCCATTCAATTTCGACCAACGAATGAGCAAAAATAGCTTTTCTTAACTGATTATACATTCTGGGTGCAGTTAAGATAACTGTGCGGTTCCTCTCAACACTGTAGAGTATTTTAGTTTCTTATAAATAAATATAGCATAAAGCCACTTGTTTCTAGCCGGCAACCATCGATTTTACCAGCTACCATTGTGTCTAGCTAGCTAATTAAGCTAACGTTAGCTCCATGAGTTGGTTAAAAGCAATGTCTCCAGCAATTTTAATGTTTTAAGTGGACTTGCAGAAAGTCACTTGATGGCTAAATGATATCATGCTAAAAAGCAGAGGCTAAAGCTAACAGGTCCCAGGCTAACGGTACCATCCTTACCAGCTGATGACCCGTGAAGAAGACATGGAAATAAAGAAACAACATTGTGCATTTGTACCGAAACCTCTTTTGAAATGAAGCTCTGGCGTGAGTTCAGTCAGGACTATACTCTTGCATACTTCGGCCTGTATTTTATTCCTCATATATCCTGCCATTCACTCCTCTCACAAATGCTCGATCAGCTGTTCTCTTCAGCTGCTCTATCCAATAGCACAGCGACACACCTACATTGCTAAATTAACATCCTGCTGCCGTCTCCCCATCACCACCCAGTCTTCAGATTCATCAGCTTTCTAATTTCATCAGCTGCCAGTCTACCAGTCCTACCGGTGTATGGACTCGATGGGGGGGTTATCTTGCTGCTGCACAAATCTCCCTGTAGAGTCCAAGAGCCAAAGACTGTCTGTCAAGACTTTATTATGACACATTATCAGTTATAATAAACAATTATCTTTTTTTAATATGTCTCCTGATTGAAATGTCAATCAGCTAATTGGCATCAGTCTAATTGCTTAGATTTGTCTCCAATGAGAAGGCTTTTAATATTCTTACCTCGACGCTAGTAAATCTGCCTTAAGTGCTGCGGCATAGGGTTTAAAATCAGAAAACTACTGAACGCAACATTAAGTGATGCATTCAAAAACACTTAGCTCGCTACAGTATGTAAATGTATCATACTGGAGTGACTTTAACAGGCCCGCCTGGCCTCGTTGGCCTCTGAGTGACCGAAAACAGTTCAAACCAAATTCCCCTCACGCACCACTTGTTTGCTCAGTGTGAAGCAACACCAACAGAGTCTGACTTTTGTGATGCGAATGTTTTAAGTAATCTAAATCCTCCCGAGCCTCGCCAAGTCTCACCTTCAAAAAGAAAAAAAAGATCAAGCCCACGGACCTAAAATCGTCTGATCCTAAAGGCTGTGACAATCACTCTGGCAGCCTTCTTATCACATGTGCTCGCATGCTGTCACGGCAATGCCTACGCTCGTTTTTGGAGTCTGCCGATCTAATTCATGCAAGGGACATTAGGTAAAAAATGTGCCAGGCTTCCACGGGACGTGGGGCAAAGAGAATTCCCAGCATTCCCAGCAAGTTCTCATATTACCATTGATGTGTACCACTCCCATAGTGTTCTAGCCTCAGACGTGCCGATGCTACACTGCCGCCAAATCAACAACGTGCAAACCTTTTGGCCCCAAACGCCTGTGTGCATATGTGATCCAGGCACTTTATTCTATACACACACACACACAAATATAGTATATCATGTTTCCCTCTGTCACCACAGACACACCCAAGAGACCCAGCGTGAACCGAATACCACACTAAAGCATGCCAAGTGTGTTGTGTGTATGCTTGAATGCGTGTGTGTGAGTGTGTGTGTGTGTGTGTGTTTGCGAGCGCAAATGTCCGAGGACCCGGGTGGAGCCTTCTGCTCAGAGCGGTTGTGTGTGTCTGTCAGCTGTTCTGCACAGACGGTCTGGGACGAACAACTCACCATGCACCCACACACACGCACACACACACACACACACACACACACACACACACAGGGGCACACATAAACACATGCCATATGCACATGACCAACTAATAACCCATCCAATGATAAGGCTCTGAGAACATCATGTAAATAAATCTTTATCACGATTTATTGAAGCGTGTGAGTCAATAAATTCCCTGGCCTGCTTTTTATGCAACAAACAGACATGATGAATAACAATTATTTCTAATATTGGTTGTCATGATTAGTCATTTTTTAATCTCAGATTATGTGGAGTGTGTGGGACAGGCTGTGTTTTGTGATGAGAGCTCTGCGTTCCAGGATGTGAAAGATGTCGCTGAATGACCCGACGTGAGGCGCAAATCTAAAGGTAAAAAAATGTGACAAACAGCAGGTAACATGCTGGACTTCACGGGTCCAGTTTTTCATCATCTTAAAGAAGTTGCTCTCTGGTACAACATTACATTGATTGGCCTGATGAGGGCGCTGTAATTTATAAATGCCAACATTTTAAAGGTCTTTACTGCTAAAACAACTGGTGAGAATTCACTGAAACATCCCTCTCTCAAATGTATGTACAAGTTATTAACTAGAGGTGTACATCATTTGAAGAGTTATCTATTTCTGTTCTATTTTTATACTTAAAAGAATTGTGGTATCCCAGGAAAAGACAATTCATATTGTGGTATTAACAATAGACCAACGGCAGTGGTGCAGCCAAAACCAACTGAATGTTCAGTATCTTATTGTACTGTCATGAATGTATTATTTTAACGAAGTATTGCCACATCTGTGTTAACGAAGAACATTACTCTGAACTTGTGATCTTTGATGAAATTCTTTGACAACCATTAGCCAGTAATTAGGAAAATAAATGTGCATTCTCAACTCATTTCTGGCTTGTAAATGATGCGTTTGCGTACTTGTCACCATTGGAGTCCATTGTAACTGCTCTAAAACCAGCATTCAAAAACTGCAAACGTTTTTACAACCACCTCTTTGTCTCGAGGGTGTCGGAGATTTTGGGTGGAGTAAAACTTTACTGATACAATCCCTAACTTTGTTTTAGCACCTAACAGTGCCCTCAGATCCCATAGATTTGATTGAAACTCCAAAAATACCAACAGAAGTATTTCTCTAAGCTCAAAATAATTTTACTAACTGGATGGAAAGTTCTGCATGACCTTCACATTCTTCCCTTTTTTTGCCAACCTGGACATTTATTACTTTTTTAATGGAACTACAGGTTTGGCATCACAGCTAAAACGAGGCTATTCAATTTGACTAAATTAGGTGAGATAATAAATCTGATTAATGGATTGGTCTTTACTCCGACAGGTCTCCTTTTGGCAGGTGATTTTTTTTGGGAGACCTGGGTGATATTGGCACTGCACGTTGAGTCAAAATGAGTTGTTACCAATAAGTTATATGTTATTAACAACTCACGTGTTGTACTTTAATGAAAAGCTATGATTGGTGGAAAACATCGAGCCTAAAGAGACAATTGTTTCAGAAGGACTGACACCAAATCTCATGTTCTTTCCTCGATTACAGAAAATATATAATATCAAACTCCAGCATGCCAGAAAAGCAGGAAATGTAGAGTTCGTCATGTCGTCTACATTGGCCCATTATTCACAAGGATAACAATAATAACGTGCAAAAGAGTTTTTCAATGTTCACACAGGCCCCTGGGTACAAACCTAATCAGCCTGGCTCGTGAATTATGAATGACTGTAATCTCTCGTCTGATCACTGCCAGTACTCATGTAGACAAAACTCAATTACATTTTTGAATAAATATACTCATTTAGGTTGTTTTTTTGTCTTTAAAGGTGCTGTTGTAGTACTCGACATTCCCCATATCTCAGTTTGACAGCATTTATAGTACATGACCTGAATTTAAATCTTTGTCAGTCTAAGAGGATGAGAGAATTTGAGCTCAATCCTCCTTTATTAGTCGCATGTTAAAAATCTCTTCTCTGCCAGAGGGGCGGCACACTGGTTCCCCCGTAGCCAGAGAAGGTGGTAGTTATGTTAGTACCACAACCTCTGGATGAGATGGCTGTTAACATTTCTTGTGGGAAAGTCAATCAAAAGAGGTGCATTGTGGCAACAAAGAGATGCAAAACAAATACAAAGAGACAGAAAACTACAACAAAGAGATGTTAAATGACCACTAAATGACCAGGTACTGATGCAAAACAATTAAAAAGAGACTACAAAGAGACGGTAAACAACCACAAAGAGACAGAGAACGACTACAAATGATGCAGCCACAAACAATCACAGAGGGACATCAATTGATCGCACAGAGACACAACATGACGACAGAACCAAAGAAACACAAAACCACTACAAATTTACCACAAAAGGACGCAAAATGATTTATTCAGATCACTATATGTTTCGTGTGTGTGTCGTCGCCCCCCTCAAAAGTTCCAAAACCCGCCCCTGCTCTCAGCCGTGAAGTTTGGCTGGGTTTCCTCCTGTCACTCACACATTACATCATCACCCACTGATCATCAGGTGCCAGGATGATGCATGGACACACACACACACACACACCTCCCACGCAGCATAACATCTTGCCAGCCTTCCTCTGTCTCCCCTGCATTACTGTTCATCAGACATGATCACTCAGTGTGTGTGTGTGTGTGTGTGGGGGGGGGGGTTATCTGCATCCAGGTGTGTCTCGTGATGTTTGTCTATGGATTGATCATTTGCATATGTGCGCGCGTGTGTGTGTATGCGTGTTACTATAGCCTACCTTTCATCCAGTCCACCACCTGGCTCGTGCTCCATTTGCTCACCGGCTCCATCACCAGCGCCATCGAGGAAACTTTGCGCCGACTCTCCGTTGCGCGCAAGCGGTGTTGTTAACCCCCCCACCAAAACAAAAGCTCTAACCGCTGGGAACAGCTCCCCTCCAAACCCTCCCGCCCCGTCTCCCCCCACCCACCTGTCTCTCTCTCTCTCCCTACGCAGCCAGGTGCCTCCTTTATCACACTATTCCGGTCCGGTACCGCCCCTGGCTGAGCCCGGTGTCGTGTCCCGTTAATGCAGTGCAGCCCTCAGTGCGGGACAGCCCGGGCGTGTGCAGCGGATTCCGGTACATTCCCCTGTTCGATCCGGTGTGACATGGGTCTCCCTGTGCGCCAGTCCGGTCCTCCCGGTACGTGTGTGTGTGTGTGTGTGTGTGTGTGTGTGTGTGTGTGTGTGTGTGTGTGCGTGTGTGTGTGTGTGTGTGACAGAGATAGGAGTGTAGGTGTGTGCGCAGCCGGTCCGTTACCGACAGCAGCAGAGTAGGATAGATAAGTCACACCGGACTCAACACCCGACAGCATCTCTCTCTCTCTCTCTCCCTCTCTCTCTCTCTCTCTCTCTCCCGATATGATTAAACCGTGCACGCGCCCCGTGGTGGCTCCGCGCGCACATATCAGTGAATTTCCCTCTGGAGTGATAGAATCATGCAGATATGATGGGGAAAAGATATATTGAGCAGATGTTTAATCAGGCCGCATGAGTGCATGAACAAAGTGCTTGTGTGTGTGTGTGTGTGTGTGTGTGTGTGTGTGTGTGTGTGTGTGTGTGTGTGTGTGTTGGGGGGGGGTACCTTGCACCACAGATAATATATTTGCACCCTCAAACCATTTCTTTCTTCTTTTTTTTTAATGACAGATGTTGAGCTTTCATCTATTTTCACATGTTACATCATTCTCCTTAAACCTGCAATAATGACATAGGATTGTTTTTTGGGCCACTTGGGGGCGGTGTAAGCAAGATGATATGGTCATCGTGTTAGCAAACATTTGCCTGTTTACAAATCCAGCATTAAGGAACAACATGATGATTCAATAGTAGTGGTATTTGCGTCCATTTGATGAATGGTAAGTCTGATATTCACCCTCTTTTATCTCTGTTTTTGGTCTCCACACACTCAGGCTCTTTAGCTGCTAAATGCTCCACGATGTTCACCAGCTAGCCTCTAATAGTGTCTAGAGTACAGCTGCCTGCTGTGGCCAAAAACCACACTATGAACCAAAACAGTAAAGTTGCCGGACAGCTAAACAATGAGCCAAAAGTTGATATAAAGTTGAGGGGAGGTGATTTAAAAATCAGTCATAGTCGCTTTAAAATTGATTTGATCCTGTAAATCACTGCATCAGTCAGTAGCAGTCATAGTATGTGTACTTGTATTCTCCAACCACACCTGCACCTAAAATCTGCCTTCATGCTGTACCTTGAAAGGAGTCCAGACATTCATGGTCCCCAGGCAATGAAGCATACTTCCTCTGGAGACTCTTTTTCTCATTTAGATGGACTAAAACAAAAAATCTACTCAGACGGGAGGTCTGTAATCTGATATCAATGTAGTTGTGTTATTCGTATTTTGTTTGGACCCAAATGTTTTATCTTTTTGTGTCAATAAAATAACTACTACTAGTATCTTGCATCAATATATGTCCACGCCAAACAGACTTACAAGGCAGACTATCAATTTCCATGAACATAAGTATGAGACCAAATACACAAGTGACACAAAAAAAGAATAGTATATTCCATATGCCTTTATACTTGACATGCATCGAATATGCTGATCTCATATAAAATGTATTATTCAGCTAGTTTGCATATTTGTCCAAGCTTTAGAAATAAAAACTATACTTTGCCACTTGGTCCAACTTCTCATTTGCATCAAACCAAAATAATTCAGTATATATTTTCGTCATTCTTACAAAAAGGTGCACGCAGGTTTATCATATTAATCGCACAGGCTGAGACGGTCAGAAAGCTTGCCGAAGCGTGCACTGCTACGCCTCGCAAAACGGGTGAAATACCATGTTTTTAGGCATACTGTATATGAGACCTCAACCCCATCATTTATATTTTCCCCCTCAGTGCATTGCAGCTGTCTATGTGCATATATGTTGTTTTTCATTCGGCTCATTTGTGCCAGTGAATAAACTGGGATAAAAGCCGTAAAAATGCTCCAACTGTGAGTCATATTAGATTGTCATCAGAGGAAATATCTCTCTCTCTCAACTCTCTTGTGACAAATTTCTGAAAAATCTGACAGCCGAGTGTGTGACGTACAATCAATGCAACAGGACGTTTTTGACAGCGGACATCGTCATAATAGACGAAGCGCAGGTGTTCCCAGTGTTCCCAGTTAGCCAACACAGTGATCCAAACCAAAGAGAGAGGGCAGGTGAGGGTGGAGCCTCCTGGTATTGCACAAACCCTTTGGATCAGGAAAATGAGAAACAATTCACAAGAAAAATACAGTATTAAAGTGTTTATTCACCTAATTCCACCTGTATCATTTTTCCTCCATCATTGGAAAACAGCTTTTTCAACAGCAACATCATTTTTTGCATGGATTGATTGTAGCTAAAGGTGCCAGCAAAAAGCAATATTGTTTTTGTAATTTGGTTGATTGAACCCTTTGAGATCTTTTCACTGACTAAACACCTTACATCTTACTGTCTACATCCTGATTTTAACATTTACAATAGCCCCATTCCGTTTAACTCAACGCAAACGTTTCCTTTTCACTGCAGCACTACTTGTTTCCTCTATTAATGAGCAAAGCTGTTCTGAGTCCCACTAAATTAATTCTTATACATATTAATATTTACCAGTGGGATGTTAAGATAACACATTGTAGTAATCTGAGTCAGTGCGATCATGTAATGAAAGTTTGATTAAAACATTACTCAATTTAATCAAATCATTAAAGATTCATTGCTACATTAGTATCTATGTGTGTGTGTGTGTGTGTGTGTGTGTGTGTGTGTGTGTGTGTGTGTGTTGAAAGAGAATCTACTCACCTTTCAAGCATTTCACACACACATATTACATCACAGTACGTTGCACACACACAATTCAGTTATTCGAAAGGACAAGGATACAACAAGCACAGGAGGTAAAATCAGATCTGATCAGATTTGATTTGAGGTCATTGCAGCAGCAGCAGCAGCAGCTGGAGGTGGATGTATGCACAGATAATATAGAGGCTGTAAAGCAGTGAGCAGAGCGAGGTCGACTACAGTTTCCTTTTCCAACTGAGACCTCTGCTGGTCACATACAGACAAACTAAAGCTAAACTCACACTGGAAGCTATTCTATATAGAGACATGAGAGCTGGCAACCTGTATTCATTTTTGTCTTTATTGGGACATGGCTGGATTTAAAACATGTTATTCTTGCTATGTTTTGCTTGGCTGAAGATGAAAGCAACTTATTTTGGTGATCCCCCTATGTTTCCTTTTTGAGCTGTTCATTTTATCTAAATAACTATCAGATAGATTGCCATGAAAGCATTTCACATAGACTGTTCATCTATTGCCAACTGTAAGTCGTGTGTTTTGTATTAATTATCAAATGTTGGCATGCAAACCCAGTAATAATAACAGGGAAAACATTATACTGTTCTTTTCTTCACTGTAGGCATGTTAGCGTTTTAACTCAAAGAACAGCCTCACAGAGCTGCTAGCATGGCTGTGGACTCTTCGGGTAAACATTTTACTGTACCTGTTAAACTTCAGCAAGTTAGCATTGTCACTTTAAGCAACCACAACTACTTTAAGCAATTTTCAACACTTTGTCAAATTTGTTTATTTACTTTCTTACGGTAGATAGCTGAGAGGAGTGATACCGCTCTCATGTTGGTAAGCTAAATATGAAGCTACTGCCAGCAGCCAGTTAGCAACAGCAAGCCGGGCTAACCTCTCCTCACTTAACTTGTCATATATCATTTGTTTCTCTCTTCAAAAAGTGTAAAAGATTGATGAGAGGCAGATGAGAAGACTGATTTGACTGTCTGTTAAACATGAAGCCACCACCAGCAGCCAGTTAGCTTAGCTTAGCTTAGCACAAAGACTGGAAGCAGGGGGAAACTGCAAGCCTGGCTCTGTCAAAATCCACCTACCAGCACCTCTAAAGCACTTTCCAATCAACTTTTTATATCTCATTTGGGTTAACGATAGATGAGAAGTAGATGAGAAGAGTTGATACTATATTCTGTTAAATGTGAAGCTACAAGCAGCCAGTTAGATTTAGCTTTTCATAGGCCTTAAGAACAGAGTGAAGAGAGAACCAAACGCAGATATCAAGAGTTACCAACCAACCAAAATCCTCACTGATCTACACTGTTCTTTTAAAACACAGACATCCAAATCAATAAAATAACTGGAGTGGAATTAAAAAAAGATGGTTCTACATTTCACCTTTGAACCAGTGTAGGCGTATTTGTAATTTAGTTTTATAAAGAACTCGTCCCTCTCTGCGGGGTGGTTGTATCGTTGTGTTTACAGTCACAACCCTTAACCGCTTCACAAGAATGTTCTTAATAAACTGTAGGCAAGGAAGTGAAAAAGGGATTAGAGGATATACAGTATGAACCTTCATAGAAGATCATTTTCTCACCTTGAGGTCATAGTGTCACCGGGGACATTATTAGATATCATTTAAATACATTTGTGAAAGAAATCACCGATAGTGAAGAGAGACGGATGTTGACATCTAAAAAACCAGCACCAGATTACAGCTAAATCCTCAAAACATTTCACAGTGCAACAGCGTAATATTGAGAAAGCAAAAGTTCTTTATGAACCAAGAAGATGTTGAGTCACCGTCACATCAATCAGCCATACACAGTGTGACACCACTATTATTTCAAAATACTGCATCTATTAAATAAAAGTGGATTTGTGTCCATAGCAGGCCATGACACTGTATATGTTGTAAAGTAACACCAATGGCTCAGCAAAGACTTGACATGCTGAGTGCTCGGATACCTGGCTTTTAAAACTTTTTCCACCTCAAACTGTTTCCAGACAAATAAGGAACAAAGAAGTCAAAGATTGTAAGCTATGAGGAGTTTGTCACGTTTGTTGACTTGCAAAGATTCTTACCACCAGTGGAGGAATGTAACTCTGTAACTATTTTGCTGTTACTTCACTACATTTTGGAGGCAAATATTGTACTTTTTACTCCACTACATTTATTTGTCAGCTTTAGTTAATAGTTACTTTGCAGATTCAGATTAGTGTTACAAAATATATTTAACTAAGAAATGACTACGTGCAATATATGTTATTCTGAAATGGGCCATTCTGCTCAATAACTAATGCTGCTGGACTTCTACTTTTGAATGCAGGACTTTTACCTGTTACAGAGTATTTCGGCCCTTCGGTGCTGCTACATTTACTTCCGTAAAATATCTCACAATACTTATTCCACCACTGGTTACCACCGCAACATTTATTTTCACTTTAAATGCTGATCATTTATTTTGCAATTCTTATTTATGTCAAATAAAATAAATTTTAATTCATGCCTGAAACCACTCTCTTCAGCATTACACAGACACTTATGTAACTACCATCAATGTAATTACTCCGGCTCACACATAGTCTCCCTCTACACCTGTTTACTGATGCACCAAGTCTCTATCTCATGCTGTTTTAAAGAATTTGAGCTGTAAAATGAGCTGCCTCAACAGACATCATTTTCTCTGACTGATGAAAACACTGTATCTACCAGGTAGCAGAGAAGAGGAAGTGCTGGTTCTTCGTTTTGACAATCACACTTCATTGGTCATTTGCTCACTTTTTTTGAGGAAGTGAGTAAAACCATAATTACCAGCATTTTACATAAAAAGGAAGTGAAACATCTAGGACAGTGTACCAGTTTAAATAAAGGGAACAAACATTAACATCTAAGACATATTAGAAGCTCTTTAAAATTATTCTCAGAAATGTATTTATGTATTTATTTTCGTACATAATATATTATACATGAAAAACTATCCTTCCATTTTCCTCCGCTTATCGGGGTCGGGTCGCGGTTGCAGCAGGCCAAGCAGGCAGAGCCAGACTTCCCTCTCCCCCGCAACATTTTCCAGCTCATTCTGGGGGATCCTGAGGTGTTCCTAGGCCAGCTGGGAGATGTAATCTTCCCCAGGGTCTCCTACCAGTTGGGCATGCCCGGAAAACTTCCAGTGGGAGGCGCCCAGGAGGCATCCTGATTAGATGCCCGAACCGCTTCAGCTGACTCTTTAGACGCGAAAGAGTAGCGCCTCAACTCCAAGTTCCCTCCTGATGTTGCAACGGGTCCGGCACCCCATACTCCCGCAGCACCCCCCACAAGAACCCCAGAGGGACCCGGGTGAAAGCCTTCTCCAAGTCCACAAAGCACATGTAGACTGGTTGGGCAAACTCCCAGGACCCCACGACCGGGACGGAATCCGCACTGCTCCTCTTGAATCCGAGGTTCGACAAACGGCCGGAGCCTCGTTTCCAGCACCCTGCTCATCATTAAAAAGAAGTGAAAGAGGGAGGACAGTGTACCAGTTTAAATGAAGGGAATAAACATTAACATCTAAGACGGATTAGAAGTTCTACAAAATTATTCTCAGAAATGTATTAATGTATGTGTTTTCGGACATAATATATTCTACATGAAAAACTAGATAAAGCCGAATTTTGCTCAAAACAGCCATTTTCCTGAAGGCCCTGCCTTCAACTCTCACTTCCCCACTTGATCTGTACAAAAGAGGGC
>NW_022280040.1:8900670-8918887 GCF_004355925.1 Anarrhichthys ocellatus | reverse complement strand
CCCGAGCTGTTCTGGGAGAAACTCCGCCAGGCTCTGAAGACCGGAGAAGACCTTGGTGAGGACCAGTTCCTCCTCAATGTGGTGGACGGACCGTGATGGAATGGAAATACAATCCTTCGAGGTTTACAGACAGTGGACTTTGTTGGAGTCTTCTTGGAATTTGTTGGGTTGTTTTACCACAAAATTGCCATAAAGTGTATCTGAAGGAGTTTCCCCTCATTACTTTTTAATACCATCTTGATCAGCTGATCTTAATGGTCTAACTGAAATGGAAAATGAGGAGTCAGATCCCATACAACCAAACTGGAAGACCAAGTTATGACTAAGTACGAGTGAAATTACTTTTTCCATCATGAGCTCCTCTAATAGGGCAGTGATCTGATAATGACAGATGCCATTATAAATATTATATAGAACAGAATAAGATACTGTGGTCTAACAAAAAAAAAGAAGAACTGAACAACAACAGATTGGTCCAATCTAAAATACTTTAGACAAATAAAATATCTGTGTTTGGGTCCCACTACTTGCTAGTTGTGTTTGATAAAAATCATAAATCACTTTCAAATTCATTTTTTAAAACTATACAATGATACTACCAATCTTTTAACCTGCAACAGATTGACATATGCACAGTTTCATTTCGCTCAAAACATGTTGCCACATTGTCACGATAACTTGTACTGTATATATGGTCATTTACATTATTTAGAAATGAAGCAACTGGCCGGTAATCAGTAGAAATGTCGCTTAGAAAACCGGCAAAAGCAATTTGTAAAAATAAATGTATAATCTGAAAAGCTTTACATTGATTATGGGGGGAAATCATACAGTCTGTATTATTGTGTAACCAGCAGCACACAATCTTGTTATTTTAATCTTTTTTATATTGTAAATGTTAAACTTGGTGTTTCATCTGTTGTCCCTGGACACTTTTGAATCAGCTTTTTGGAATTATTGTTATTTTTATTACATAATCGATCATCAGCGGGATAACATTGTCTTCTTCTGGGTAAAAACTTTGTGACAAATGTCTAATATCAAATGCATAATTTTCCAATTGTATCCTCTTGTGTTCGTAATATTGTTACTATTATATTGAGTCGACTGCATATTTTAAAGTGCTGATTTTGAGTTTTACTCTGATGGAAATTCTGACTTTTTATTGACTAAGCACTGTAAAGTAAGATCAAATTTGCAATGTACAGCAGATATGATGATTGTATTTCTTTTTTTAAAATACTTGTTCTACATACAGTAGATAAAAATAAACTCAATAATTCATTTCAAGTAATTTTTCAAATAATAAATGAAAAGGTTGTTTTGAAAGTATAAAATGTGTGGACATATAGACATACACATGTATTATCAAACATCTATTTTAATACATTATTTGAAAATATAAATTACAAGCAAAACTTCCCACTTCCATACTTCATTTCGCTGACCCAAAATGTCAGAGTTCAGCAACACGCAATACATAACATAAATATATAATATACATACATATACAGTATATACTTCTCAAAAACAATGTTTTCATAATTGTTTTGTTGGTGATCTGTTGCTACAACGTACCGTTTACTGTGTATATTATGTACTACACTTCGCTGTTTATAAAACAGAACAAATATGAGATATAAGATAATGATTTACAAAAATCTAATTACAGTGACTATCAGGGTTCTTGGGTGCATAAGAAACAGAGTCATGTGCTGCAGATATGAACTGCTCTGTAGAGCTTATGCTGACGTGGTGTTCTTCGCGGTGATCTGACTGTTCTTCCTCCTCCTCTCACTACACAGGAGAATGGAAACACAACATTTATTTAGTTTAGTGCATGGTTAGAGCATCAAATGAAAAACATTGCACGGAAAGACGGCATTAAGCACCCTAAAGGGACATGAGTGTACTCACTCGAGACATTTCACCCCTCTCTGAGTCCACTTGGATGAAGGGTTAGCACACACGAACCTGCCTGGAAGGTGGAATCTGTGGGAAAACAGGACACGGTTAGGAAATGATGAAACATGAGACACATTAATGTGCTTCATTACACGAGAGGAACAGTTCCCCTCCCTGTGGTCTCATTCTAGTTTGTGTATTAACCCCACAGTGTCTCTCAGACATATTTACTCCAGTGACAGTCCACAGAGTCCTGCAGCCACCTCTCCTATACAAGAGCAAGACACAAACTTTATAGTTGTTTAGCCTCTTTTTGTTGTGGAATAGTGTCTCTTTGGGGTCCTTTTAATGTGTCTTTGTAGTTGTTTTGTGTCACTTTGTAATTTGTTGGGGTCTTTTTGTAGTTATTTTTGTCTGTGGTTGATTTGTCCCCTTTTTTTTGCCATTTTGCATCTTTTAATAGTCATTTTGAGTGTCTGTGTTGTTGCCATATGTCTGCTTGTGGTCATCTTGAGTCTCATTGTGGTTGGTACATATCTCTTCGAGTAACATTTCTTAGTGCCCCCTGACACTTTGGGCTGCTGGTCCTGTGCTAGTTAGGCCCATTCAGCAATCAATCCTTGCCTACAGCAAATTATTGATTTTTGGTCACACTTTAACTGCCGGGGGAACACAAGCGAGGGAGTGTTGTGCAATTTAGACACACAAGCTAACCCGCTCATGCTTTGTTAACTTGAGTGCACTGCCATATTTCTATTTTCGGTACATTTAGAGGGTAAGTTAAGTTGTAAGTAAGTCTGCAACTGCGATTGCACAGTAACACAATCATGCAGTACATTTCTTTATATCACTATAATAACTTATATTCTATTATATTCTTTTTATATGTCAAATATGAGAATTCACACTGAAACAAATTGAACATTTTGGGGTTTTGAACTAAAATCTGACAGAAGAAGACATTTGATCACGTCACCTTGTGCTCTAGAATCATGTGATCGGAGTTTCTTTATGTTTTAATTAAGAAAATAGTCTGCAGAATAATTTATGACCATTGTTAACCTGGCCTACATTATCTGTAAAGTAAACATTTATTGTTTCTTCCTTAATATTTCCACCTGGATCTACCCGTTACAGCCGGCTCCATGTGTTGCTGTTGCTACTGAATTTGCAGAATTGCATGAGATCAAATCATTTACTCACATAACGGCGCTGATGTCGCAGGAGTTGACGATCTTCTGAATGGTGTAGCCCATCAGACGCTGGCATGACAGCCGGCGTGAGGTGTACATCATGCAGCAGCTCGCTGCAAAAATTGTAAAGAAATAAATAAATACAGACAACCACGTCATTTTGATTCTGGGAACACAGCATTAACAAATATAGCTTTTGACAAATATGTTAATTTAGCTTCTTTTTTTAACTCTGAACCACACAATCTTAAATCTACTTTTCCACTGTTTGTCAGAGCTTTAAGATTTGCAGTGAAGACTTACCTGAGCGTGTGCTGCCGATAAAGGTAGTGAGGGTGACGAGGGAGCACAGAACTGCCAGGAGACAAACTTTGCTGCTTGCCATTGTTTCTTATGGTAGGAGTGCTGGCTGTACCGGTCTCAGTTTGTTGATGTTGAGGTTTAAAGTAAGTGGTGTAAAGCGCCTCGAGGGATTTAGTGAGAGTGTGACAGAGACGGCCTTGCTTATGTAGGGCGTCTCTGGGATTTCCCCGTGTTTGGCAGGATAGTGTAACACATGTGTGATTGTTCCAGAATGTGGAAGTGAGCCAGAAAACCTCCTGGTTCTCACCTCCGAGTGGGACCAGGAAGTGTATTAGAAAATTGGCATTTGTAGCCTGTGGAAGTGATTAGAAATATCCAACCACCTTTATCAGTGTAGCACCACTAGAAATATCCAGAAAAGAGGACAAAACTCATACTATTGAACAAAAACAACAGACAGTAAATAAGCATTATTAAACAAGAGGAATAAAATAAGATGCAGAATAGAGCGTCATCAAGGCAGCCAACACAGAGATGTAAAGATAATATAAACTCAACAGCCCAAACACACACGCACACACAAAATAACTAAAGTACAAGTGAAATGACTAATTCTTAAAAAAAGGTATTTAAAAAAACACTTTGTTACATTAAAAATAGATTAAAAGACAATACACATTGACCTAATGCTAATGTTTGCTGGAAATGGTAGTAAGGACATTTTTTAAGTACTGATAACCTGGCAAGGATTTGAATATCACGTTAATTGTCAAATATGAGAAAATATTGCAAAACCTCACTTTGGTTTAATGATAATTTCCACAGTTCAAAAGCATCCATGGAGTTAAGCTCTCATAGCAGGAGTACACTTTCCTAAACTTCCCCTGACAAGTTATTCAATAACCACCTCCCTTGCAGCAGCACAAAAGGAATTTACTCATTGTGTGTGCGTGTGTGTGTGGGTGATTCGTGTAGTGTATCTTTTTACCAACTTAGAAAAGACACACACTGATATCTACGGGTCAGATAACCTCAACATAGTGACGACTCCAGTGTCAACATTTGGAGAAGAGGACTGACTCTAAAAGTGACCTGTCCACATGTGAATATAGTTTGAAAGGTGAGGAAGTGTTCTCAGGAGCACTTTAAAATAGCGATGTGTTCAGAAAGACAAACAGACGACTTTTATTGAGCAGAAAGTCCCTCGACTCCTGTCAGATGCAATCAGAATTGTTTCAGTGACACTGAGATCCAAAGGCTGTTATCAGACTATCGTGGCACGTGGCTACTGTTTAACCTGCAGAAAACGTTGTTTCACTAATGATTCTTGCTGACATATGCCATTCTTGTTTACAGGTCATTCGCTGCTGTGTGGTCCTTAATTAACTTCTATGTCAAAGTTGTTCTTCCTCTAGATTCATTAATCATTAGAAAACAGAATTGGTGAAGTGGAAAGTCAATGTTGGTGTTCTGTTGACCACGTTCGTCCCCTAACCTTAACAATGTGGTTATTCTTGTAACCGTCACAACACAGCTCTCCTAACCTTTATGTGTAAGTAGACTTTTGATCCCAAACTTCTACAATGATACTTATTTGAACACAAACCATGATCTTTTACCCATCAACCTTTTACAAAGTTGTGTTGTGGTGTAGCTTGTTGTAACCAAATGACCAGGTAACGTCAGCAGCTAACACTAGCTATATCTGTAATTAACTGTAAAATTAATTGGGATACTAATTTAGACTATAACGAAAAAAAACATGCTTAAACCAACCAAACACTGTAGGGACTTCCCAATGTAGCCCCGCCCTAAAACATACTCCATTTGACTCTAAATGGACCATAATTTACTAAATGAACATCATGCTGTATTGAAGACTTGAAACTAGAGATTGAGACCATAAACTCATGTTTACAATGTTTACTGAGGGAATAAATAAAGTCAGAAACTAGATCATTTTCTCATAGACTTCTATACAACCAGAGGAGTCGCCCCCTGATGGCCATTAGAAAGAATGCAGGTTTAAGGCACTTCAGCATTAGCTTCACTTTTCAGACGCGGAGATTACTCCTTGGTTAAAATCCAACCAAACCGTAACTAGTACAACTTCCATATACTTACAGTGTTTCTAGAAACTTTATTTAACTTCTCCTTTGATTGTCTTGAAAAGTATTATCATCTATATTATTGCGAAGCTGGTCCTAACCATAATTTGAATTAGAAATGCATTGTCGAAAGAATTAGGCCCACATTTAACACTTTTGGTATTCAAATCCTTAAATCAATACTTAACTGGATTACCATCGAGGTAATGTGGGCAACTGCCCTGGGGAGTGTGGAAACTAGTTTGTGATAATTTGCTCAACTGCACTTTTGCTTAAACAAGTTACAAATTATAATCGGGCCATGGTGTTTATTGAGGAGCTGCAGTGATGCGACTGTCTATAACTCGGATTAAAGATGTTTTAATTGCTTCATACCCAGGTACAATTAAAATGCCTTGCATGTGATGTGACGACCCTCTCTGCCTGTTCGTTTGGCTGCCTTCCTTGCAGGTGTGGAGGTGGGTGTGGCAGAGGGTCGTCAGGCAGAGTGGAAGCACCTGAGGCTATTTGCAACACTGGCCCTGTGTGCCAGAGCACTCGGTACAAAAACCCTCTGGATTCGCAGTTGGTCTCTCGCTCCTTCCTGAGACACCCATTTTGGTTTCTGTTGCAGTTATGGTTTGTTTCTACACTATACAACACACAACACAACATATACACTTTACACGCACCCACTCACTTACACTGCTGAAATGACTGACTTCACATGTCACTGTTAGTTTATGTTTGTCTTTTATATTACTTTAAACCTAATAAATAATTAATCAACTGTTTCATTGAAGGCGTCTCCCTTTTTTGTCATGGCCGTTCGGCCCGGTTTGTGACAGTGATTACAGGGCAGATGCTGTTACATCATTTGCTGAAGTACCACTATGGTTTTACTGCAGGAAGACAGGCTTTGATATAGAAGGTTCGAGTCATAAACTTTGACGATGGCAGGAGATAACAGTAAGCGTCACATTTTTTGTGGACTTCAGCCTTTCTAAAAATAGCTCTACCTTTCCTCTGAATTCAGTCTGGGAATGAGTGTTGCTCGTGCTTGTTTTACAGCATGTGCTTACAGTGCAGTTTATGAGTTACATTTGAGATGTGTCAATACTATCGCCAATATAATACCTGAGTTTTGACAGCACAACTATACTTTTCTTAGATAAAAGCTTCATTACCCACAAAGCAACTCAACTTCTGAGATTGACACAGGTGTGGTAAGGTTGTTTCTTTCTAACTCCACACTCCCAGAAGTCTTCAGCCCCAACTGTCAATAAATCAGGTTTTACTCAGCAGTGGTAGCTGTACTCGAGGTATGTAAACATATAGTTCCCCTTTAATTATCCAGTGTTAAAGAAATGAAACAACCTTACCTTCAAGGCAAGTAGTTCACATGCAATACAAAATGAACAGGTTGCCTTTAGTGGGCTTCATGGTTAGACTGCCACGTTAAATATAGTTTATGTGGACAGAATCAACCTCGTCAAGCTAAAGAGCTAAAATCATTTTATTTATATTTTTTAAATTAATCCAAATTTGCTCAGTCAAATCTGCCAAAAACTACTATACATGTAGTACAATACTATATTGTTGCATACATTGACATTCTATGCTTCAAGTCCATTAATTATTTCACTATATGTCAAAACGTGTGGCTGATGCTTAAGTTTTAAACTATGGTGCATCAATATTAACTCGTTCATGATATTACCACATGTTGGGCTAACACAGTTGTCCTCTTCTTTTAGAAGCCTCAGATTTAGCTTTATGTGCACCAAATTGTGTATTTTTCATAGAATTTCATAATTTATTTCAAGAACTATTTTAAAAAAAACACCAGTTAATAATCAACTCCTGTTAGAAAACCAACCACTGATAAATGAAGCATTTAGGGATATTTTTAACCTGGAGGCTTTTATTTTCTATTGCTGCTAGTCCAGTGAACTTCATGACGTGATGTTCTCGTTAACCCCTCTTGCTCAAGGTTACAGTTGCAATCTATTTATATACCACAGCCTTTGAGGAGCTAAAAATAGCAAGCGTGCGTAAAATAGTAACAGAAGTGGGACTCTCCAGGAACGGATGCACACAATGCTGACGTGTGAGCTGCTATTTCCTTGTTTCCATAATAGAGATTACGGTGCTGTGGTGCAACAGGGTGAAAACATGACGCCACTTCAAGTTCATGTTGAGGTATAATTTTGCAGCCTCGTGGTTTTCATTCAACGGTAGCTGTAACCTTATCTTTCGTCACGGCTTAATGGCAATGAATGTTATCAGCACAGCAAGTGAGTGCGACATTGTGAGCAGTGAGTGTGACATTGTGAGCTGCTCCAGTACTGTAGGTCCTATTAGGACCGAAAAATAACAACCCTTCATGCTTAATTTACTTGATTAAAATTGTTAAGATAATTAAAGCTGCACTAATCAATATTCTTATATTAACAGTGGATAAAATGGGGTTGTTGGTAATAGGAAAAACTCGTAAAAGCCCTTAGCTGTAGAGATTTTTAAGCTATTTTAGCAAATTTATTTTGGTTGTGCGACCTGCGATTTCAGTTCAACTTTCAGATCAACTTTGTTTGTAGCAGCAGCAGAAAAATGATTCTTATAAATCGTCAAGTACTAAACTGTGAAGCATTAGGCTTTTTGGAGACCAAAAATTTGCTAAAAGGCAATTGAATGTCAGCCTTGTGTTTGTTGGTTCAAAAAAACAGAACTCCGGATTGATGCTTATGTTGTTTTGTGTTTACCTTAAGTGAAAACAATTTTTTCAAATACAACTTAAGGATTGTCAATAACTTTATGTACACAGCTTGTTCTGCTACCCCCAAGTGGCAACAAATATTTACTATTTCAGCTCAATACCTCACTTCAAACTGAAATAGTTTGCATCCAAGCAGTTCAAACCTACAGAACTTTGTGAAGATCCCAAAGTTTCTAAAAAATAAACAAATATGTGAGGGACAATTTTGGGTGAAAACAGGAAATGATTCCCAAGACATCTACTCTTAATTTGCAGGAATGTTGCAGCCATAAAAGATAAGATATCATCAAAGAGAAGTGAACTTGGTTTGATCTCCACAGCTGCCGCCACAATTTATCACCAGATAAAGAAAAGCTCTGATGTATAGGAGCTCTAATCTAAAGGTTACAAAGCTGTAGATTACACCAGGCTGGAAAAATGAACTTTGCTTTTTGATTGTTGGCCTTGATTGCCCGGCTGACAGAGAATTAAGGTCAGCTAGCAGTTAATGGCGAGTGAATTAATGCAGTCTGGGATGAAATGTTTGTCTGGGGAGAGGGGGGGGGGGGGCTTGTGTCAAATTTAAATTATAATTACTGTGATTGCACTCTCAGGGATCTTGTGATTGAAATTGAACCTGCTCAGAAACCAAAAAAATCTGCTGTCAAACAATACAGTCTATTCTAGGGAAAGCACTTGTTGTGTAACTGAATACATACTCACACAGGAAAAGAAAAAGTACCGTTAGTCCCTCCCTCCCTCTGAGATCTCTATTCCCGGCAGTGAATCCCACCGGTGTCCCAAACAATACTCAACGACTTCACCTTCACACGCATATCCAAAACCAAGATCCACATCTTCTCATCTCAGGAGAAATGAAGCTGCTTTCTATTCTGACATTGGCTCTTCTTTGGGTGGCCATTCAGGCAGCAGGTAAGTCATTGTTTGCAGAACAATCCAGATTAAAATGATTGCAGAATGACATGGCCCGATGTTTCTTCTTCTGATGTGTCTCAAACTGCATGCTACAACGTAGCAGTGTTGTTCTCTTGCACCAGAGAGGGTTGTTGATTGCTACAAATCTACAAAATCTCAACTCTTGCAGGAATTTGATTGTGGTTACAGTTTGCCACTCTGCACCCAAGTGGTGAAACATTTTTTCCCCAAATCTCCCATGCAGAAACATGTAAAAACATGCTTTATTTTATATGATCGTCATCTAGTTTTTTTAGTCGTCCGGATCAGGGTCAGCATGAATTCTTGGCTCTTGTTGTGAAAACTGAGCTTGCAAGATTTATGACTTTAATGAAGGTTTCAAGCTGTCACACGGTATTTGATATGGCGTATAACTTTTTGTCCATCCAAAACACAGGAAGGCCCCGACAACAATGAACATGAACCCCGAACTAAACCCCACAAAAGTTGTTTGAGCAAAGATCCTTCAAGAAATCTGAAGTATTTGAAGTCGCCTGCCAAAAAAGCAATTTGATTCATGTATAATATGACTATTCTGCCTTTGTGTTTGTGCTGGGCATCATGGTTGCTGTACATCTTTCTCCGAAGTCCATGCTGTGTCCTTGAACTCCTTCTGGCTATGTTTTCTTTCCCTCCATTTCCTCAGCTTCTATTAAAGATTAACTACAGCCTAGTTTCCAAGTTTAAAATTTCCCATCATCATCACCTCCCATTTCTACAAGACTTTCTCACATTTATACTCACCAGTTTTCAAAGTGAGACGACTGAATCACTACCAAAGAGTTACGCAACTTTTTGTTGTTTCTGTTTCTCTTCCAAGTATCATAAAGTGGAAACGTCGCCAAGTGTGCGTGGCCTTAACACCTCACAAGATGCGAAGCCTTCTTGCAATTTTGTGGTAACGTGCACATGAAGACACACTTACACACACACACACATGCTACAACAAACTGTGACTTGCAAAATTATTACTTTTAAATTGACAATTCTTGGCACAATCCAAACAGGATAAAAAAATATTTGTCTTTCACCACTGATTACTGTAAAAAAAATAATTCTGAAATAAGTTCCCATGGGGGACGACACACGGCCTCTTGACGCTTGCGATATGCACCATTTCCTCTAAAATCGAATCTGAAATTAGACAAATTGTCTCATGAATGAGATTTTGAAGGGCTTTAACTTTGAAATGATACATCGGAATGTCCTGGTTCTCAAGGAGGAAATAGTTTCCAGCAACACAACGTGTCAAACTTCACTTAACTAGCAGGGCCTGCAGAGTGATACTACCACAGCAGTTGCGATTAGGATGTGATACCGAGTGGGAGTAGAGTTGATAAGTTGAAGAGCTGATGAGCTGACAGCAGGCAGGTGTGTTGCAAGAGGCAGGGAGAGCGAGAGAGGTGACAAGCAGGTTAATGGCAGCTGTGTAGGTCGAGCAGGAACCCGGAGAGTGAGAGAGCACACAGACACAGACACACGGAGAAGCAACGTGGGGGCATGCAAGATGTAGAAGGACTGGGGAACACGAGGAACAACAGGGGCGCAGCCGTGACTGTGACACATTAGTTTGTGGGATTACAGGTCAAAAATCCATGTGCTGATCCTGAATGCAATCAGAATTTAGCATGTTAGCAGTTTTGGTCTGCTCTTTATTGGATTAAAGTTGACACTGTCAAACAACAAGCAATCCCAGCCAACGTTACCTGGGATAGCATTACGTTTGCCAAACACATCGGTTAGCCATCCTTAAAGCCTTATCATACTTAAAATGTGATCTAAAAATACAAGAACAATTCTGTCTTTATGTTTTCTACATCACCAAATGTGAGGATGCAAACTTTTTGTCTGGGAGGTGTTAGCATTAGCCTCAGAGTTTAACCCAATGAGTCAAAAAAGGGGTCAACCCTATGTTACCAGGGTCCTGTGTTCTTGATATACACTAACATTGTAAAATATTGGAAAGGGCCATCTTTACATTTTAAATTGCAAACGAATGAAGGGAGATGGATGTTCCATATGCAGTTTAAATGGTAAAAATGTAGACTTTGGGAACACGCCGTCTCTTGCTGACTTTTTAATACGTCAAGCTAGAAAATTATTGTTAACGTACATAATAACGTGGTTAATTAACGTTAGCTTAATTAGCTAGCTAGCTACAGCTGCTTAACTCTGCTTCTGACAGTTGTTTGGTTACCCAAATTACCACACACACACAAATGCCGACAAAAAAAACATATTTTCATCGTCTATTGTTTCTATTCTCAAATTTATACACACCTTTATACGTTAAGCACATACAAAATCTATTAAACAACAAACTGTACAGTGTGCCAAAACTCACCCTGATACTCTGCAGTAATGCAGGCTTACTCGTTTTGTGTTTCCATCCAGCAGCAAAAGAAAATCTCACAAGGGAGTGAGAAACCCCAACCGCCTACACAGGAGGAAGACTGTGAACATCGTGAACACCAACTGTCAACAACTATTCTTTGTACTACTAATCTTTTGTTACCGACTCTCAATATGGCTCTCAACAAGCAGATGTCCAAAATATTGGCATCAAAATATACTTAAAGTACCAAAATATGATAAGTTTGCAGAATTGCTGACTACAGAATAATGTATATTATTTTGCATCATGCATTATGTATCTCACTTCAATGTTGCAGCTGGTAAAGGACGGGGTAATTTCAATATCCATGAACTGCAGGGTAGCTTATTTCTTTCCCTGGGGGGACAATAAAGTCTTGTTTTAACATATAAGAAAGAAACATTAATGTTAGCTTGTATTCAGCTAATGTATTCAGTATGAGACATGCTCTTAACTTCTGCGGGAAAACAGCAGAAATGCTATCTTATGCTAACGTTACTTTACAAACACTGACTTTACTTATTTTTTTCAAAAATGCTAACGTTAACGGCTCTAAACACGTTGCAGCTGTTTGTTGACCGTCTGGGACTAACTCACAGTTAATTTCTCAATCACTGTAGAGTTAACTGGGGCGACTGGTGAAGCAGGGCCGTCCTTCAATCAGAGGACCGGCGGTTCGATCCCCGGCTCCACTAGTCTCATGTTGATGTGTCCTTGAGCAAGACACTTAACCCCAAAATTGCTCCTGTAGCTGTGCCTACGGTGTAGAATTGTGAATCTGAATTGTAAGCGTTATTAGCCACATGCTAGCCATTTCTCACAGGAATCTAATATGTCACATTAGCTAACTAGAGCCAACTGTAACAAAGGTTTGGAACACTTGTTTAAAGTAATTCTACTGGTTTAAAGCAAGCTGCTCAATATCTAAAAACTGGAAATGTGTTGTTGATGGGAAACCTACAGGGCCAAAGCAATTTCTTTAGCTCAAATGGTCACAACCAGAATATTTATGCTACAAAACTTGATAAGAAGTATAGTGCTGTCTGTATGTATACACAAGATCTAAACTGAGTAATTTTTACCAAAACCAAATTAAAACGTATAGTTTTTAGCCGACAGAACCCACATCGCAACACATCTAACTCACTCTATTGAAAACCTCAAGTCCCGAATGTTTATTTTACTTCATCTGTTATTAACTCCTAAACGTACAATATACCTACAATTACTTCCATTGTCGTCATCCAGGTGAACATTGGCACTGTCACAATCAAAGTCACTTGAGTCACCAAAGCCTTCTTGAATGGGTGGAATGATTATACGGATGTGACATTCATGACGAAGAACACTCAAAAGCATTGCGGTAAAGACATTCATTAAAACACAATTGAAACAGCTGTCAATAATTGTCTTCATGCTGAAATTATGCAGTGATGTAAGAGGACGTATTGTTCTGAGTGAAAGGCATCTTATTTTGACCTTATGTCATTGTAGAGCACGACACAGTGGTTTCCCTGTTGTTTTGTATCAAGTTCTGCCATCATGCACGTACGTGCCGTGGTGATGATGAAATGCACACCTCTGACAGCTGCAGAGCGTGGCACATTAATGTTGATAATATGTAGCAAAAGGTAGGACAACCAGTACAACAAGAAAAAAAAAAACTGTAATTCGATGTAAATGATTTAAAGAGATACTGCACAAAAAATGTGTTTTTGTAAACTAAATGACGATGATGTAATGAAGAAGACTTGAGTAGCGACTCATGTTTACTGAGGTAAAAAATCAAGTGAGAAGTAGAGTCATTTTTGAATAGACTTCTATACAATCTGACTTCTTTTTGCAACTAGAGAAGTCGCCCCCTGATGGCCATTAGAAAGAATGCAGGTTTGAGACACTTCCACATTGGCTTCACTTCAGAACCAGAGGTTGCCGCCTGCTTTTCCCCAAAGACTTACATTGGGAAAGATAAAACCTATAATTTGCTAGGTGAATCAACTTCCTAATACAAACAGTTAAATAGCCCCTATTTCAATCATTAGGTCCTAGAAAATGTACAAATAGCTAAATCCAGAGTTGTCCTTCCTCCGTTCATGTGACTGAGCACGTAGTTAAAGGAAAAGCTGGTGCGCTTGCTCCACGGTCCAGTGGATGTGGAAGATCCCTGGAAGATCTGGTTAATTTAATACTCGGAAGTCAAGCTTTTTTTACTTAATGCGCCACTGAACAACTTTCATGGGACTGAACGGCGCCTCCAACACTCCATCTGGCCTCCATCCAAAGTAAAATGTCTTCATTTAAAATTTTAAGTTTCATTGAATCTTTAAGTATTTTTTAACTTGTTTCCTCAATGTTTTCACCTGGTTCTAATAACTACACACAAGCACCTACGCACACACAAACGAGGAAGAAAAATTAAAACTAAAAGAATGCACTCAGATAGTGGAGGTTCTTTCCAAGCTGATCAGTTAACACTGTATATTGTAGTTATGTATGACGACTTAAAAGCTGCAGGAACGATGAGCATGATTTAAAAAAACGTCAGAACAGAAAAGCAAAATCTCTGACAGCTTTTCTTTTTGTGTTCCTTGCAGCCTGAAGAAGTAAACCTGTTGGGTTGGTAAAAGGGAGCATGCTCCGTGATGTCACTTGATTACTCAACGCTCTAATCTCTGCTTTGCAAACTACACCTGCTGGAGCCCGAGTTTCAAGGTGGAGCTTTAAATTAGTGGGATTACAGTTGACGCAAAATTATACGTTTGTAGATACTTTAATTCAAACCTTGCTGTGTAACTTA
The DNA here is from genome assembly GCF_004355925.1 of Anarrhichthys ocellatus. Classification (NCBI taxonomy): domain Eukaryota; kingdom Metazoa; phylum Chordata; class Actinopteri; order Perciformes; family Anarhichadidae; genus Anarrhichthys; species Anarrhichthys ocellatus. The sequence continues at coordinate 8,904,498 of NW_022280040.1, read as the reverse complement.
TGACAATGGTTTTAATGATGTAATGAGCTTTAATAATGGTTAAGTTAACACTGGAATTCAAGAGTTGGTTTCTGTGAGTGTGTTGGCACGATGTCAGGTTACCCATTAAATAAATAATTAACCCAATAGTGGAATGTGGATTTTAAAGGCTGTCACAGACTGGAGTTGTTTGTCTCAACAGGTCGTTCAAAAACAGGCTCACAGTTGCATCTGTCAGTCAATCTGATAAGAGGATAAAATCTAAACAGTTCAGAGAGGATATGACAGGTAAGTAGGAGGCAAACAGGTTTCAGCCACGTAACGCATCCATTCACTCTAGCACAAAGGTAGTATATGAATAACGTGGCAAGGAACAGCAGTAGTTATCTCTGTGGGTTCATTCGAGGTCGGTTTTGTACTAAAGAGCATTTTTAGAAAAAGTTGGAAACGAAATGACACAAGCATCTATTTAGGTACATAATATGAATATACTGCAAGGAAAATGACCAATATCTGACAACTTAAACATCAAAACAAAGCGGGCAACGATTTCATTATTTCCGGGTTTATTGCAGTTTTAAAGCAATCAATGAAACAAACGAGCACGTACATACAACAAAGTTGGAATAATAAAAAAATAACATTTAAATACACAAAACACAGAGAGGAGAAAAGAAAAGTAACTTCATTAAAAATATCAAGGAAATATTAATAACATGCGTACAAATGTAAAGGCAGTGACGTGGTGGCACTTATGATGTGACCTCAACGTGGCTACATTATGCTTATGTTACAAACTTTAAACATTTAGACTTAAAACTTGTGTGCGTTAGTTTATATATCCACCATTGCACAGTTATGCATTATCTAGATATTTATCCAGTAAATTCAAAGTTTACCATTCGGATGCAGAACAAAGGGACTGGCAGACAGATCAGACTAAAAGCGAAGTTGTTTTGGCTCGTTAGTTTGTATTATGATTACTACATCACAGAGAGAGACGTTGGCAAAAGACTTTGTGGTTTCTTTACAGAGAACAGCGTCCGCGCTTGGATTCAAGCATTTTACAGAAACATGTCGATCAACTTTCTGCTGTTCATCAGTATGCTCAGAATGCAGATGAACAGAGCAGATCTGACTGATGGAGGAACTTACTCATGCGCGAGGGCTGAAGCTTAGTTCATACCCGCCATAGTGAAGCCGGCGCCAGTGTTGCAGCGCTTGGTCATGCACCTCTGAATTTTGGTATTTGCGCAAATAGTTGATAAAAGCACTATTAACATGTCTATGGATGATACAAAGAAGGCCAATTGGTCTTTAGTAACAGGAGTTCTTCAAAATCTTCATTTGTGTCAATATTTTGCAGCCAAATCAAATTGTTTACAGGATGTTCAACCTTTTGTTTCTATATAATGCATTTAATACTTGACTTGTTTCTTTACAGGGCTTGTAGAAAGACAATAAAGTAGTTCATGAATATGAGATATGAGTCTACAGATTATTACAATCCCGTCTCTTCATTGTGGAGGTTGGAGGTTTGGTGCCAAGCTTGAGTACAAGCAAAGCTTAAGACGGAAGCAATGCAACCTTGTTTTGGCAATATTCTGTAGATATATCGAGACTTTCATTGGACGCCACTGAACAGCTACGTTACGGACATTTTGGGAACGATCCTGAGTGGAGTGTCACTTTAATCTGTTTCCATGTTTGCTAGGATGCATTTTTCTTTCAAGCACAAATACATTGTGGCATTTAAATGCACGCACAGATACATACAGTAACGCCTGCACTAGAGCGCTTTGGTCTGGTCAAATCTGACAGTGTGTGGAGATGTAGAGTCAAACGTCGGATTCCGTACGTACGACGCAGTGACGACAATGAGAAAAGGCACTGTGGAGAGAGAGAGAGGGAGAGAGGGAGAGAGGGAGAGAGAGAGATCCATGCGGGGCTGGTACTGTGCAGATGTGTGCGTGTTCTTCTGCCGATCAGAGTCCTCCAGAGCTGTAGTCCGTGTGTCCCATCATGCATCATCTTCCGAGCGTTCGTCAGGCCTCAGCCTCTCCCGCTCTCGGTGCCTCTGGATGGCCCGCCAGATGCGGCAGAAGACTCCGCCCCTGAGGGGAACGAGGGTTAGTCACAACAGATTGGCGTATGATGGCGTCAAAGGGTATCTTTCAAAGAGGAAGACCTACTTCAGCTACTCTTGGAAGCTGATTTAAATAATATCAGTCTTGTTTCATTCACATTTCATTTTATTTGAAATTTAAATGTCAAGGAGACCATGCATCTTAAAACCTGTAGATGTTCTTTTTTTAAAGAATTATAACTTTGTTGAAGGATTTGTTTTATCGTACCACTATTTTTAAATAACAAAGCCAAGAGTAGCTTGATTTCATGCTCCCTGCTGACAAAAGTCATCATGATATGAAGAGTAGATACCGTAGACGTAGACAGTGGAGGTCATCTTTGGTAACTTCAGTGAGAACGTCGGTCAGTGTGTACTCCTCCAGCACAAACTACAACACAACACAATCAAATTAACACATAATGTGCTGCGGTGCTGCTTATGGACAGATGTTCAAAAGCCGAACAGATACTCAACCTTATCTATGGTGTCAGCGTCCGCCCCCTGCTCTTTAAGCCAATCAGTGAGCTGCTTGTCTGGTTCGTGGTCTGCTGGGATTTTGAAGATGGATGGAGGTAAAATGTCTGTTCAGAGAAAACAAGAGCGTTAGAGCGGAAGAGAAGCACAGACAGAAGAATAATCCATCAGGGTGTTTACCTAGTGGTCTGTGTCGGGCTCTGACCAGCTCCATGTCGTGTGTTCTCTGCTGCAGCGTGGCCTTCAGGACCTGCTGGTACTCCTTCTCCTTCTGCAGCAGCTCCTCCAGCAGCCTGCAGCGACAGTGACATCTGTTATGATAGCCAGTAAATCTCACAGGCGCACAGCATGGAGGGCACAGATGAATAGCGGCATGGTCTAACCAGAAAGCTGTCGCAACAGATAGAACCGTGTGCAGCAATTACACTGTTATGGGCGACAGTAGGACGAAGGGGATTGAAGAAGAAGCCCACACGCACCTCCCAAAACTCAACACTTTGTGTGGCCCTCATAAAACTACTGGTTAGTCCAACTTCCTGTCAGAAAACTGCAACAGAACTGGCCAATTTACGGTTGTTTTCTGCAATTGCAGGGATTAAAAATGCCAAAGACTCTCATCAGAGTGCAATTGGCAACGTGTAAAGAGCTATATATTTGGTGTTTGTGTGTAAAATGGTGACGCAATATAACTTTTCAGATTGGTTTACATAGTTTTGAATGAAATGTTTTGTGTAAATGTTAGTTGTTTTTGCTGAGACATTTTAACAATAATTTGTCTTTCTCTTGCTTCACCTTTTCTAAACGTTGAATAATCTCTCTGAGCTTTTGCATCGTACTGCATCTTTGTCTTTATTGCCACACCTAAAACAGACAAATGTAGCTTCAGTGAGACTTTCACCCGGTTAAAGAAAAATGTTTAATACAAAACAAATTCAATCTTTCAGTTTGTCATTATTTATGGCAACGTTTAGATGTTATATCAGTGTTCAGGTTGTGTGTGTGGAGCTCTTTTACTCCTACTGTTATGTCCCTGCTGTGTTTCATGACCCGGTGGGGTCAAGTGACAAATCACGCAGCCCGTCAGCTAATGTGTCCGCGACATGCATAGCGTGTGTGTGTTTGCACATTATGGGTGTGTGCACATTCTTTCCATCTCCTCCACTTCTTTTCACACAATGTGCCTGCAGCAGTTTTTCCCGTGTGTGTGTGTGTGTGTGTGTGTGTGTGTGTGTGTGTGTGTGTGTGTG
>NW_022280040.1:8882743-8900660 GCF_004355925.1 Anarrhichthys ocellatus | reverse complement strand
GTGTGTGTGTGTGTGTGTGTGTGTGTGTGTGTGTGTGTGTGTGTGTGCATGTGTTGGAAAGGACTGTATGTGTTGAAATCTTTTAATGGCACTTTGTCACCGCATGCAACCACATCAAAAGAAAAAAAAGTTGCACCGTACAAATTTATTGATACTTTGTACTTGACTGAGAATAAAGCTCTTCTTTGTGTGTTTGCGTGTACCTGTTGGTCTCTTGTTTGAGCCGCCCCAGCTGTACTCCCAGTTGATAATGCGAGCGCTGATGCTCCTGCGAGTGGGCGGAGTTTGGCGTGCTGGCCACGGGGTGGGCGGGGTCAGCTGCTGTCCCGGGGTCGTCGGCGTGAGCAGCTAAAACGGGACCGAACTCTGCCTCCTCTTCGTCCACTTCGTCCTCCTTCTCCGCTCCCTCGCACTCCGACGCCGGGCCGAAGTGGGTCTGCAGCTCTGTTAAAGAGATGCCTCAATTAATTTCTTGTAACATCATATGAACATTGATCTGTTCATGTTTAGTTCAGGACAGAATATCACGCATGTGTCCACTAGATGGCGGTAAATGCTCAGGCCAGGCTTCTGACCTGGAATGAGGATGGTGATCGCAGCCTGCACAGCTCGGCGGATGATGTTATCCATCGCAAACATCCAGTGAGGTTTGATGTGATGGTTCCTCAGGACCTTGTTTACCTGAGAACATCAGACAAACAAACAAACGAGGACACATATTCACACCTAGGATGAGTCATTAGAGTTCATTTGTTTTGTTATGTGCCAGCAGCAATTAAAAAAGACCAAATCTCTGGTATAACAGCTTGCATATCCTGCTTAGTTCCAGGTATGTGTGTGTGTGTGTGTGTGTTTGTGTGTGTGTGTGTCCTGACCGAGTCCTGGAAGCCAAAGAGCACCAGCTGGATCTGGTTGATGGAGGTGGAGTCGAAGTCCAGGTCCAGCTTGAGCTTGGAGATGGTGGCCGCCATGACGCGCCTCTCTGGGGAATGGATGAAGTCTCGAAGGATGCAGATGATCTGCTTGATGTGTTCGACAGACAGCTGGAGCTCTTCACTGCCCTGCACACACACACACACACACACACACACACACACACACACACACACACACAAACACACATCAAGCATACAGAAATGTAGTAGAACTTCATCAAAACACTGATTTAAGATTACAGCGCTCATACGGTAAGTATAAATGTCCTAAATGTAAAGTCTATCAGTGATAAAGATTTATGTTACCGTGTGGGTTTACATCTTTTTAAAGGACTTCCTTCTTTTATGATATTGTATAACAGAAAGCTAACTATGAAGATACAGACACTACACATCCTGAATAAAGACAAACTCTGAGGTACAACTAATAATACTACAAAGCATCTTCGATGTCATCAAAGAGCCGATTTGTAGGATTTTAAAACATGTGCGCTCCCCAGTGGTAGCATCAGAAAATACACGCTTCTTTTCTTAAATGCTTCAAAAGTTTGTACTAATAGGCTAGAAAACTCAGCTAAATAGATGCCCTATAATCTGCTTACGGATGCTTTAATAAATAACACATGTATTTATATTTTCTTTATCTTTTAATGACCATAGTTATTGGAATTTGTTTGCTGTTTTCCGATAGATTTGCAACATAATACAACACAAGAAGAACAAATTGCAAAGCAAACAGAAGTTACACCAATGAGATATGGGAGACAAAAAAAGGGTAGGCACCCTGTATAAATTAAATACCACATAAGTACAACATAAACGAAGTAGCACAGAGTATTTTGATTCATGTTTCTTTATATAAATGAAAACTTTTCTCGCTTTAACTGCTGTCACAGACACACCTGAATGTGGTTCTCCTTCAGGTTGGAGATGACTTTAGCCTGGTCGTCATTGAGGACCTTGAACAGAATGGCCCGTCTCTCGCTGTCCTTCTTCAGCAGGAACAGACCGCCGTCCCTGTCCTCGGGGGAGGGGGGTGCACTGCGGTCGTCCGACACCGAACCCTCATCTGGAACACTGCGACGCACACACACACACAGTGATCTCACTGCAATATAAAATAAAACATGAAGCACGCAATTGATTTACAGCGGCGTGACGCGCCGTCCGGTTTATTTACAGATACAAGCCTCTCCTGGCGACTGTGTGTGCCCAGGAAAGTGCAGAGGCAGCATGAGTCAGCGCGCCAGGGTCGCGCACGCACGTACGCACACACGCGTGTCCGTGCGCGTGGATGACCGTGTGATGCTGCGTGTGTGCTCAGCCTGCCAGCTGAAGCTCGTAAAGTTATCAGACCTCATTATATCAGTGTCGTAAAAGGCAGCGGAGCATGCTGTGGGCACAATAAGGCCACCTGCCACCAAAACACACACACAGACACACACACACACACACACACACACACACTCATGCACATTCATTCACATCTTCTGACATGATGTGTACTGTGTCCCAGCAGGATTTTGTCTGCAGTGACAATGTTGTAAGAGTATGTAATATATTATTTTTGTATTTAGAATAAGCATGTCTCAAAGTCCTGTAGAGATCTAGCTCACGTGAAAGCTGACGTACACACCTCAGGTAGTTGGAGTTGGAGGGTTTGAGGAGGTTCTGGGAGCCGGGGCTTTTCTTCTTTACGAAGAAAACGTCGTGTTTGGAGTCGCAGTCTGGGCTCATGGAACCGGGTTCGCTGCTGCTGCTCCCGGTGGCCTCGCACTGCAACTGCACCGGCAGCGACACGTTGTGGACGTAGTCTACAAAAACATCAGTTAATGTTACTGTAACATGTATGTAAGTCTGAGGGGGGAGTTATTCTACAACACGCCCAATGTGTGTTCTATGTGCATTGTGTGTGTGGGTGTGTGTGTGTGTGAGTTTACCTGATGGTTTGAAGGCGATCTTGCTCTTCTTGCCCTTGGTGTTTTGTCTGACAAACATGTCTCTGAGGAGGTCCGAGGTGATGGCTCTCTTGTGAGGGTCCGGCTCAAAGCAGCGCAAGATGAACGAATTGGCATCCAAAGACAAGGACTCTGGAATCTCTGGGTGGATCTTAAACATGCCCACCTAAAACCACATTTACTCAGAAGAATCAGGGCCTGGACATGTGCTCATCTGATGGACGTAATGGAATATACATGTACACAGAGTCCTACCTTAAACATGGCCGCCTGTGGTTCTCCCAACTCATGAAAGGGCGGTTTCCCAGTGGCCATTTCTATAATGGTGCATCCCAGGGACCAGATGTCAGCCGGGGCCCCGTACCCTCGAGGGCCCTTATCAATAATTTCTGGAGCCATGTACTGCAGAGTACCTGCACACAGAGAGGCAGATGGTAAGCTGGAACAATTATCTCTAAGAGGCAATCAAAGTCAGTCAGCATCAGAGACAACAAATTGACTCACAAACTGAAGAGGAGATTCTGAAATGAACATTTCTGGACACAAAAGCTGGATCCTTTTTGCTTAATTCTATCTCTGAGTATTTGGTCTGAGCATATTTGGCATTTGTGGTGTGCTCTAAATACTGATGTAAACAGTGAGAGACAGGCAGAGCTCTACAAAGATGGAGACAGAGGAGAGACAGATAAGGACACACACACACACACATACCTGCTAATGAAAGGTAAACACCCTTCTGCCTCTGCTTGATTAGCTAATGTAATCACACACCTCGCTGGCAGCTGGAGGAGGCCAGATGGCCGATGAATGTGCGTGTTCGTACGCGTGCGCGCAGGTTCGTGCACGCTCGTGTGTCTGAGCGTTTCCATAGAGGCTGATAGTGGCTCTCGTCATTTTGATATTTATACTTCAACGTTTCTACGACTCTGTTTATGCTGTCCAGAACCGAATTACCCACTTATGATGTGTGCAGTTTCTTTCTCTCTCAGTCATTACTATCACAGTTCATTTTTTTGTATAATTTAGTTGATAGTAGATCATTTTAATGTTAATAATTTGTCTTGTTTACACCTGAAAGTTCCTCAGTACTTAATGAATAGATGGACGTCATCATTTATTAAACCCAGGTTCAAGGAAACCCTTGTTGAAGTCTATTATTTCAACAACTTTTTAACTTGCACTTTAATTTAAAGGAATACTTCACCCACAAAATGACCACATCAATTACTCAGCCCATGTAACCTTTAATTCTTTAAGGAAACTCTGTTTTTCTCACATTCCTCAACAAGCGAAAACATGACTGTTTATGCGAAGTGTTTTAAATAGTTAGATTTTTATCGAAGATGCATGTGTTTGGGATGTTGTGAGCATACGACTGGATAAATGAGACTTGGCCTATACTGCACGAGTTGTGTGAGAGTTTGTGAACTATACTTAATTGTTAAACAATTTACTTCAATTGATCAAGACTTTTGTCCGTTTTTTTTTTTCAATAATTCAGCGTACCACATGGTGAGTAACTGATCTACAAATGGTTATTTTGTGGGTGAAGTATTCCTAAATGTAATCTGGGGATTTGGGGACATGTCAGTTACAAATAAAACTAAATGTATGTTTTTGTGTACAGATTGTTTTGTAGAAGGAGAAGAAGAAGAAGTTACCGGTGAAAGTCTCCGTGCAGGGGTTGACTCCCGCCAACCGCTTCGAGGTACCAAAGTCTGAGATCTTCAACACACCACTGTAGGTGTTCACCAACACATTATCACCCTAATGGAGAAACAGCAGCAGGTTACTGTCAAATGACCAACCCCACCACAGTGTTCTCACCAGGGTGTCACCTCTATTGTCACATGAGCATGAGCACTGCAGTGAAAGTCCATTTCTGATTTCATTGTTGTTTGCATTATAAACTCGCACCCTGGATGTTACTCTTGGTCAAACCACAGACTGTGTTGCTGCCTCGTACCTTGATGTCTCGGTGGACGATCTGGTTCTCGTGCAGGTACCGGAGCCCCTCCAGGATCTGTCTGGTGTAGAAGATTATAGTCGCCTCCTTCAGCGGTCCCCATTTAGACCGCAGCAACGCGGACAGGCTTCCTGGAGAAAGGAAGAGAAGGAGTGTCCAAAACCTATCATGAAATGGGAAGATGACCAAGCAGTTAGAGAGACCGCCCAGTAACCGAGAGGTCACAAGCATCGATCTCTTAAATAGACCATTTTTTCCGACATGAATCAAGAACATCTGGCTGCCTGCACAGGATCAAATTATTAGTAAAGCACAAGGCATGTTGAACGATAGTACACATATTGAGTTTGTAGTGTGTAGTGTGTAGTATGAGATTTCGGACGCAGCCAGAGTTTCTAAGGATCTAGTCCTAGCTCACACAACTGTGTTTTACTATCTCTCTCTCTCTCGCACACAAACGCACCTCCAGGCACTTGCTCCATGAAGATCTTGATGTATCCGTTCTCAGAAACGGAGCCCAAATACTGAACAATGTTCCTGTGCTTCAGGTACTTGTGGAGAGCAATCTCTTCGTGAAGGGGCTGGGAGTATCTGATTTACACAGCGAGAGAGAGAGAGAGAAAAAGACCAAAAATGCCTTTAATTTATTCAGATAAAGTTTGCTTGTATTTCATATCTGGTTACAGCATCAACCTCCTTTATATTATATTTGCACAACAAATTAGGACAAACAACCATGTGCTTTAAGAATAAAAACATTCGTAAACACACAAGATAAAACATTTATTATCCCTTGTGTCATAATCCAATTTATGATATAAAGTTGGGTTCGGGTCAACTTTCCCATTTCCTGTTGTACTTAGATATGCTGCGTCTATTCAAAGGTGACATTACTATGTTAGTAACCCGGATGAACGGAACCGGCGCCGCCATGTTAGTTCTCCAGAGATATCTGGTCAAATCTGCCAATCGGCTATTTTGGCCTCCAATTGGGCCTCCCGAAAAAAGGGGTAGTGGGACTTTGAAAAGGTTGATTACAAACTGTGAGACAATAAAATACAATTTTTTTATGTTAAAGGTGGTAGACTTTGATCCGGGTCACTCTTTCGACCCAAACGTGCCTACCTGCTGTCTCTCTCAGGGATCTCTTTGATGGCGATTCGGACCTGGTTGCTGACGTCTCTCCCTGCGTACACCACTCCATAGGTGCCCCGCCCCAACACCACCCTGTCCCCGGTCTCATCGGTGTCATACTCATACTGTAACACACATATTGTTAATCAGTAATCACAAACTGGAGCTATAATATGTATTTAATAAAAAAGTAATGGCTATATTTAAGACCTCCAGCGTATCTCCGTCTCCTTCCCCCTCCAGCTCCACAGCGTTCCCCGTACCATCTGATATCATCTCTTTCACCATGGAGCAGAACCTGGAACACGACATTATAACGTTACCATTTCCTGTTCACGGCCACGTTTCAATACAATCGCACATACGTACTGTACGAGCACAAACGCAGACAAACACACACACCTACACAGACACATCTAGAGGTGTGTGTCCTCACCGACCGCACTGTTCCTCAGTGGAGAAGTAGATCTGGAAATCATCAGAGTTATCGTGGACGTAGAGGAAGCAGCAACGCTCATCAAACTTACTGATGCTGCAGACGGGACAGTTAAGAGTAGATGAAAGATCTTTAAAACATATCTAAAAGTACTCTTAAAAGTTTTACTGTACAAGTGAAAACAAGGTGTTTCGGCAAACATTTTTCCTCACGATTATAGTAATAAACCCAAATAAACATTGACACATTTTGTCTCTTAGCTGCATAAAATCCAACATGCCACATTTACATTCATACCTTATGCCTTTGATGGAGATCGCAGTGAAGTTCCACTCATGGATCCCTTTCTGTAATGAGAGTGAATTAAGTTCAAATTTGCGGAGAATGGTATTATATTAAACCATTACTCATTCAAAGTAAATTTCTTTTAAATGGGTAAGGAACAGAAGGACATAGCATGTGCTGTTTCTTCTAGATAAGATAGTTGGGTTTCTATTCAAAGGTAGTGGAAATTCTAACTGAACTTCCTGAAAATTAACAAAAGAAAATGTTAATTAATGCAGGTTTCTTTCCAAAGTGATCAACCTCTCAACCAAGCTTATTGTTTTTTGGCATACTGATCATAGTATAAAATAGGAGGATGTAACGCACTTTGACAGTTAATTGTCAATGGTGCAATGCAATGAAATGATGCGGTAACGAGGAAGAGGGTTAGGTGGTAAAGAAGGACATGTTCTTACCGTTTCGGCAGGAGAAACATGCCAGATAGAGACGTTCTTCTCCTCAGCCTCGTTGTTAATGGACACATACGAGGGCTGGTAAACCTTAGTTGGCTCCAGGATTAACACCTGTTACACAAAGAGAAAAAGATTAACAAACATGTTAGCATGACTCTTTGATAATCTGATCGAGCTTGTTCATGTATGGGCGTTTGTACCGGAAACCGCAGTCGATTGGTGGTGCCCTGCGTGGCCTCGACGATGATGTCCATCCAGAAGTTGAGTCTCTCCCGCTGTGGAGAATGTTCCACCGACTGCTTCTTAAACCTCAGGATCAGCTGCAGGTTCTGCACCACCGACCGCAAATACCTGGAAGAAAATACACATAAAACAAGTCACAGGAAATAATATAATTGAAAATGCAGAATATAACACAGACTAAAACAGTTATTTTGATTATTAACACGTATTTCATTGTCTATTTCCATTACTGTCATTATCCTGTAGAAATAAAGTCACTTAAAACATAAAAGTACTTTTATTCAGACTACAAAAAGCTCAATTTGTCTGATACTGTACCATAAAAGCACTGACAACATAGTATATATGTAGTATTTATTGTGACTGTGAATATCTACCAGAGAGGCGGCTTGAGTTTGAAGAGCTTCTCGGCCGCCTGAGTAGCTTTAGGGATGTCGTTAGCTAGCATGCTAACGGTGAAGAACTGGCCCACGTCCCAGTAGTTATTCATTTTTTCCAGGGAACCTTTGCGCCCCAGCAGACTGTTCAACCTCACACCTAAAGACATCAGATTAAAAGTATGAAAACATTGTGGAATATTTATGAAATACCATTGAGCTTCATTTAAGACAGCAAAGAACAACCGAAGAATTTATTTGCTACTACAGTGTCGCATACGTTAGCATACTTCAGTAGCCTAGCTAGCTTTGTTTTGTTTATATTTACTTTGGTTGCTGTTAGATGCTTAGTTTACAGTTACTGTATCAGTTTAGTAATTACCCTTAAAATTACTTTGCTGAACCTCAATGACACAATTTTACCACGTGTTTGTAATCTGAGAGAGACCTAAGTTTGCATCAAACTGTTAAGCTATCGAGAACAACTGACACATTTGAGAACTTTGTAACTACTTTGTATCGGGCGGTTTCAGCTTGATTTATGCATTTTGTGCTGGCTTGATCAAAGGGGGTGGCAGGTTCAGGATCCTCCTCTTACCTATTTTCCTAAGTTCAATGGAGCTCTCAAACTGTTGGCCAGCAACTATGAGGAGGACAGCCAGGTTGATGCCAGAGTAGAGAGTTGGCTGCAGCTCAAACCCCTTTCTGTACCTGCACAAATGTAAATAATTAGATGCAGATTACGTATTTTACATGAAAGCATGTGGAAGGGATGTACGCATAAGAGTGCGTGTTCTCACCACTGTATAGCGTTGTCCCTGTTTTTCATGTCTTTGCAGTCTGAGTCCAGGAAGATGTCTTTGTATATCCGTCCACAGAGGCAGAACATGTCGGGCGCTGGATGTTCGCACGACTGCAACACCTGCAGCATCACTCCGAGAGCCTGCTCCCTGTCACCAGGACTGTTCCTCCTGCACACATGAGAATTAATGTTAAACAAAATCCACAATTTAATACATAAATATAATTAATGTGATTTGGCAGTTACTGCTAAAGTGCTAGTTAGTCACCGTTAGCCAGGGTGAAATGTTAGCCGGGTTTTTTTCCACCATGAATGGATTTGGTCACACCTCAGTTGGTTTACGGACCAATATACTTAATTGCCAGCTTCATCAAATTGGCTATTTTTCCAATTAAACTTACAGCTAGAAAAAAAAAGTTTATATAGATTTAGCTAAGCTTTAGCAAAGGTCTAGCTGATAGATTAAATTTGATTTATCTCTCCTGCTAGCTGTCTGTCTCTTTGTGACAAATTGTTATGGCACAGTAATGAACTTTTATTGTAAAACAGATGCCACAAAGTCATATTCTAGACTTTATCCAATGCCTTGCAAATGTTGTGTCAAAAGTAGAAGACGAATTTGATGGGTGACAAAATAAAAAGAATAGTTATGACTTGGTCATTCTACCAAAAATAAATCCCTTTTAGCTTAAGGCTTAATGTTTGGCAGTAAAATTTTCTTTTGGCACACTATGCGTGGACTCTTCTCTAAGCCTGAGTTTGAATCCACCTGTTGAGGGCGAATGCGTAGTGGAACTGGATCATGGGCTGCGTTGCCAGATCACAAGTCGGCAGCATCTCCAGAGTCTGCACCAGCTTCACCATGGCATCGTAGTCCTGGTGGTGAGAAAAGACAAACTTATTTCTTGCCTTTCACATTAATATGATGCACATATTTGTTTAGCACATAAGTTTCCAAAAATGATGTGTTTGTACCTGTATATCTCTGTAAGAAAACAGCAGGTTCATGACGATGTCCTGGGTGAGAACTTCCGTGTTGTCGATTCGGAGTTTGATGCGGGAAAGCTCCTTGGCCAGCTCCTCTCCCTGGTACTTCTCTCTGGCCTTCCTGATGTCATTCAGCAGGGTGTCCTTAAAAGAAGCACTGCAGACGACGGATGAGTAAAAGTAAAGACAATTAGAAGAGAGGAAATAGGTAATTAATTAGATTTGTGGAGAAAGACAGTGAAACAAATCTAAATGATGATGATCACTTGTCGATTAAAAGATTTACTTGACAAAAGTTTTAAGTTGTCATTGTTGTTTTTTTCTTTACAGATCTTCATCCAAAAGATTGGTTTCAACCAATTGTCTCAGAGTTCTTGTGTCCCCCCCACACATTAAACATGTTTTTGTCTGTCACACTATCAGCTCAGAAAATGTTTAATACAAGGTGAAGAGAAACAAATATAGGAAGAAGACACAAATGAGCTGCTGGTTAAGTAGGCAACCACCACCAGGAAGTCTTCATGCCACGTGTGAAACAAGAAGTCAACGTTGATTTATTCAACGCGTAACCTTCGTACTTAAATAACGCCACTTCTGTAGTTTTTTTTAATCCATTTGTCTTTACGAGAGAGTCGAGGTCTTGGCTCTCTGCATGTTGGGGCCTTTGAACCTACCCATCAATACGCAAGTATAAGATAAGACAACTTGTGTATGATCACGTTTCTGCTTTAAATGTCTCACCAGGATGTGACGTGGATGTCCTTCAGCAGGCTGGTGAAGCGGTCAGTCAGGGGGACGCAGAGTGGCCCCAGCAGGTTGTCCCAGCTGGGCTGCATGTACTCACTGGCCCTGCGCTGGGCGTCACTCTCACAGCACATGTACTCGTGGTTAGGAGTCACTATGTAGGGGATGAAGTAGTAGTTACCACTGGATGCCTGGAAAGAGAAAGAAGAAATTCAATGATTCAAATTTGGGTGTGAGTACCAGAAATAATTAAATACAACACAGATTTATATCAGATAGAAAGACATCCAGGATGCTTATGAGTCCAGGGAGAGGAAGTGATGGACAGATGGGGATTTATAGAGGGATTAATAACTAAGCAGAGGATCAGTGCACCACTGAGATTGTTTGGTAGGATCATGAAGACAGCAGCAAAGGTAAGCTCTCGTAATGAGGCTCAAGTGGCTGTTAAATATCCAGAACAGCAAGAACTAATGCACACAAATACACACTGCAACAACAGGTTTTTACGTTTATTTTTCTTTCTCAGTCTCTTGGTCTTTACTTAACATTTACATTGTGTATAGAACAATGTCTGTCTTTTTCCAGTTCAATCTTTCTTGACTGGCTGAGCGACTGTTCGGTTGTGCTGGGATTTAACCAGGCTGCAACCCCCGGTTCTGCCGAGTGAAGCTAATGCAAAAGTGTCTTAAAACCTGCGTTCCCTCTACTGGCCAGCACGGGGCGACTCCTCTGTTTGCAAAAAGAAGTCCGAATGTATGGAAGTCTATGAGAAAATGACTCTACTTCTCACTTGATGAATTCACTCAGTAAATATTGTAAACATGAGCCAATGGTCTCAGTTGCTAGTTTCAAGTCTTCTTCAATACAGCATGATGTTCATTTAGTAAATGATGGTCCATTTAGATTAAAATAGACCATAAAGTATGCTTTTGGGCGGGCTTGCTGTGATTGACAGGTCGCTTACAGAGCCACATACGGTGTCACTCCTCCAACGTTGACCGATCTTGCAAAAAGTCAAGATGGCTACCGCCGTAATCGAAGATGGCCGCACTCAAGGCTTCAAAACGGCAGTCCTACCATGACTACGTCCACTTTTTTCATACAGTTTATGGATTTAACTGATGGTGGCACTATATAAAATCACTGCACAATAGGGGCAATTTGGCATAATTTCATCTAATTAATTTCCGCCCTTTCATGCAGAATTCTGTTTAAACCACAAGTGATTCTTAATCCAAGTGTTGGAGTTACCAGATCTATAATCCGATCAATTGGTTGCATTTCAAAAAGTTGTCAACAACATCCTTCACGCTGAGCTGAGGTACAAAAGGGAAAATAAAGAAGGTTGCATGGTGTTAAATTATCTAACGCTGTTGTTAGGAAGTTTAATTTGTTATTCACACAACATCTCATGCCGAGGTCAGTGTTTGCCCTTCCACCTTGTTTATTATCATTATTATTAGACTGTGGAAAAATCTCCCAGCATGCCCTAGTGCAGCATGGTACCTACTTTATTACGCAATCCAGAGCCTCTGTATTCTGGAGGCAACTGAACCCAGGGAAAACCTAACACTGGAGGACGAGTGGGCTTCTCCACACACACACACACAGAAACACAATACATACTTTCATAATCAGCTACTAAGATTAATGTTTGTGTGTGAGAGAGAGAGAGAGAGAGAGAGAGAGAGTGAAAGCATGTAGATATGCATTCCTGAATGCACTTCTACGTCAGAGGAAGAACGGCATTTGTCACGAATATTATTCCATGAATAGCACCAGACAGTGTGTGCACATAAATCACTCTGTAACACACACAGAGACACTTACTGTGTTTTTCTGCGCCACCATGTCCTGTAAGAAAAAAATAGCACATAAGAATGGATTTTAAAGACTGGACAGCAGAGCAACAGTGTGTATTCCTGTGTACTCTTGTTGTACTGCCACATTACTACTTCAAACGGCTGTTTCCCCTTGGCAACACAGTGCAAACTGCTCACACACTGACCAATATGCACACTCAAACACACACTAGTCTGCAAATAACATAGTGGATCACTTTGTTCTAAGGCGCTGCCAAGGAATGTCATCCATGAACTAAATACACCTACAGGAGATTCATAGAGGTGCATGCGTGGGAGTACCTTCAGTGACTGGGCCGTGTCAGGGTCAGTGTCGTGGTACAGGATAACATTGTTGGCCATGTCGAAGCTCTCCCTCACGCCCAAATGGTAAAACAAGGAGGGCTGCCGAAACACATCGCTCATGTCCACAACCGCGATGTCTGGATGGATCGAGGTAGAAGAGTCGGCGACGATGTCGATGCACATAAAGATGGAGACAACAACAAAAACATTCTCAATGCTCATGCTGAAATCCATCAGCCCTTGAATAAGACACCCATTTCTTCTTACCCTATTAAAACAGAGAAGGTTTTTAGCCGTAAGCATTGGTGGTGGAAGAAGTACTGGGCCCAGAGTTTTTTTTTCAGAGTTTTAGTCAGCAGTGCAGATGAAGAACTCAGATCCTTCACTTAAGTAAAAGTACCGATACTCACTAACTGATTGATCCTCAAACTGGCACATAGGGCAAAAAGGTCCCCCAACTCTGTTGGCGGTGTTGGAGTTCGTTCTCTATCATCCTGGGCCATGTTATTATCGGCCTCCCTTTCCTTCTGGGGTCCAGTGTAATGCGACTCTTTTTGAAGAGTGACTGATTTTTGGAACATGGATAGTTTAAGAGTGTCCTGTACCTGTGCTGTTGATAATACACACTTTTGAGGGTTTGGTTTTGGTGCCGTGTTAGTTGGACTTTTTACGTTTGTTAAAGTCTTATGAAGGTTGATCCGGTTTGAGTATCTTGGCGTGTACTCCCTTTATGGTAAATGGTGCTTAGGTATGTGAAATTATTATATAAGAAGTGGATAGTCATCGTGATGTCATCCATTGGTTAGTGGACTGCGATTTTGAAGGCTTGAGTTCGGCATTTTGGCCATCGCCATCTTGGTTTTTTGACCATATTTCAACGGTGGAGGAGTGGCGAAGAAATGCTGTATATACTGTAGCTCTGGTAGCGGTATCGACCTGTCAATCACAAGGTATGACATCATGCTGTATTGAAGAAGACTTGAAACGATTGAGACCATAAACTTAGTTCACAATGTTTACTGAGGGAATAAATCAAGTGAGAAGTAGAGTCATGTTCATGTTCAAGTCTATGAGTCATTTTCTCATAGACTTCCTTAAAAAAGGCAAACCACATTACTACTAGTCCAAGATCTGCACTGTAAATGATGGCTCTGTATTTTACTGAGAAACTTGAATGTTGTATGTAATGGATCTTAATGAAATCAGCGTTGAGTTTTTTTCTCAAACTAATCGCATGCTTTTTCCAATTTATTGTACCAAAAGGCAATCAAAACACATCCTGTCTAAAAGAAAAAAATAAAGAGATTTTCTTTGACTCCATCGTCCATTGAGATTTCAACTAATGAGACCCTTTAGTTTGTCAAAAAGTTGTCCCCAATAACAACCCTTAAAAAGAGTCAGTTATCGATGTCATATTGTATTAAGTATTAACATCAGACATAGAGCCCCAGAGGTCATTAAAGCCTTTTATATTGTATCACGTTATGACTTCTAATGTTTTCTATTTACGCATTTATAATGTAAAATGAGTGAGTTAGAATAAACAAATAGGGCCTACTGCCCTTATAATATAAAATTGACTTGCTGCACATATAATATTAGATTCGCAACAGGGCTTTGGTGATTTACTGGTCAAAAGACATAAGTTGCACAAAGTACATCCGTTGTTTCAACAACATTTCAGTGACTTTTCATCATGCAGTAGAAACAACTTCCACGCAACTTATGCGCATACAACATGCATTAAAAAATGCCCTTCCCATTTCTAACCTT
Organism: Anarrhichthys ocellatus; assembly: GCF_004355925.1. NCBI lineage: Eukaryota > Metazoa > Chordata > Actinopteri > Perciformes > Anarhichadidae > Anarrhichthys > Anarrhichthys ocellatus. Next base: position 8,886,418 of record NW_022280040.1, on the reverse strand, counting down.
AACGACTTAAATGTTGAACCACGTTTTTTAAGTAGCACACACCTGCATCGTAGAAACTGTCAAGCACTGATGTTTCTCCAAAGTCCAGCCGTCCGAAGGTGACGGTGGTGAGCAGCGCGCTCTCCGAGTCGCAGGCTCTCTGCAGACACTGCAGCGCTCCGGATTCGGGGCTGCTGGCCATCACCGACTTCAGCCCGTCGTTCAGGACGTACACCACCCGCAGGGGACGCTGCTTGGCCGGTGGGCAGGGGCTGGACACCTCGCCCCTCTCTCGGTCCCGGTCCACCACGGACACCCCGGCGGAGTGCTCTCCTCCCATGTCGGCGGCCTGCGCGCTCTGGCTCGTATCCATAACGGGGAAACCCAGGAGGTGTTTCTGCTTTATCTCCTTCCTTCTACTTTCCGCCTCTCCCTCCCGTTACTTCCTTTATTCTGTCCGTCTCGTCCTCCTCTCGCTCACTTGTTGCGCACCTGTCGTCGCTGGAGAGGAGCGCGTCTGAGTTTGTCCCCACGCATCTGCGCCTCATTAACTCACATCATCTGCCGATTATCTCGCACCAAGAAGTTCGCTTCACCCAGACTGGATCCGACCAGATCCGAAAGGGAGAGGACGTGGAGAGGGGATGATCATAAAGGCATCCATATGTTAACTTTGACTCGTTTGGCTTCAGTAGAATATGCTTTGATGGATCAGGTCCGTGCTGTCCAGTATATGACACATTATCGCGTTTCTCCGGTTGTCTAAATATAAAACGGTGTCCCCCTCTGGTCCCCTCGCTGCAGCCAAGTTATTTTCACATTCACCCCAATCAGCACGTGGCTCATATGATTTAAGTTTTTCCTCATAAGTTATTCATTGTTGTCGATCAAGTGTAATATTGTTTTCCAAAGTTTTTCAAGGCTGAACATTGGAGCCCACTCCCTTCAAACAGTCTGGATCAGTTACGCACCGGTGGCACGTGTTAATACCGGACTATGCTGATAGCCAGAGGTCAATAAATCACACACTGACAGAAGGGACACGAGGTACATGTGTTCCCGAAATGGGGTCAGTGTCATTTGTCCTTCCCTGGAAAGGTTCTAGTGTTTCCTAAAGAACCACAACAATATTATCATTTTGTATGGTGGTATCTTTTCTAAGAGAAATAAGTAGAATATTTACAGTAATTATCTCATTTAATTCCTAAATATTTTTGTAAGTAAATGGACTGGACTATGGCCAACAACAGCAGCTCCTAGTTCAAATGCCTCAAACTTATTAGATGAGGAGAACAAGTCCAGCTGCCTTGGCAACAGTGAATCTGAAACCCGACTCTCTCTCTCTCTCCTGATAAGAGACTTTGCTTTCTTTGGATGCTCAAAGGACTCTTTTATTATCCCTTCTCATATTAAAACAGCTCTTTTGAAGGACAGGGTTCTAGCAACAAATATATATATTTTCAAAGACTTCATACTTCAGTTGGCTGCACAAACATGGAGAAACTGCAAACTAATTGTTTAAAATGTCAACAGTAATTAGGAATGAGTCTTTTTGCAATATCTGGATTTGTATTTATATATATTGATTGGGTTTTTCTTTCGATGTTTTGTTCTTGTGTAGTTATTTTCCTTTTGGGTTGCATTTAACTTCATCTTTTTTATTTTGACTGCAGAATTTTGCAGTAAAATGCTTTAATGTTCACTATTAGCTCATGCTGCTGTACACCTTGCATTTTATACTGTTGGGGAAATGTAAAGGTTTTCCTACAATTAATCCCCCAACAAAGACGTTTTCAGTAACAAACCATTAGACATCTAAACACTATTGTAAACTCCAATAGTGCAGTTCATTGACGTGGTGTCTTTTAAACATTTTCAGGAATTTTCTGTTTTTTTCAGTTGTATCTGAATAAATGCTGTTTCAGAAAGTTTGTGGTGGTTTCCATGCCAGCTAATGCTGACTTTCACTTCTCGTTTTGTTCACTTAGATGTCCTGTTTACATCAGTCAGCTGCACAAAAACACCAATCTATGAAAGTAATTTGTGAAAGAGCAGCAATTGCTTGAACGTAACAAAATGCTCCTTCATATAATACTGTATATTACACATTTTAGCAGCAGACAATTTAAACATTTGGTATTTTTTTTTTAAGACAAACAAAATATGCACATGTACAGTACATAATAGCATCTTTATTACACTGAAATATAAAAAGTATATATATTTAGCACTATCCTGGAGAGAAAGGACCAAGTCAAGAAAACAACTTGTAGACTCAGTTGTAGCAGTTGTTCTTGTTGTCATACGAAAGAAAGACAGAAAGAAAAAGAAAGAAAGATTTGGAGTCAAGAACAGGAAGGCCACAGTGACGGGTTGCCATAGATTCTGTGCACATATAAGGAAGGGAGGCAAACAGCCGTACATGCTACCACACACACACACACACACACACACACACACACACACACTTTTATCTTGTTTTACCTGTAAGGTCCTTTCACCGACTACATTCCTCCAACCCTGTCTTTACCCTTCACCTGCTGCCAAAAGAGCACCAGAAACATCTGATGCACATGGATCTCGTTTTTAATGTTTCTTGGGGGGTTTGGAATCGTGGTGCAAAAGTGCAAAAGCAAAACAAGGTGAAATATGTTTTGGTCCAGAAGGCAATTCTCTTCACATGACAGACGTCATGAATAAGTGTGTTCATGCAGTGACATGTGCTTTTTTTCCCCGCATTGGTTTGCAGCCAAATATCACAGGGCAGTTTTGGATTTTGTCAAGGAAATTGTTTGACATTGTTGGGAATGCGCTTCTTTGCTTTCTCACCGAGTTAGATGAGAAGATTGATACCACGAGACGCTTAGCATAGCATTAAGATTCACCAGCTCCTAACATTATGTTTTTGTTTCCTACATATAAAAAAAAACAAAAACAAAGAGTAAAAGTAACATATTGTAGTTTTACGCAGATTATTTGACAGACTATGTCTCAGTCGGAAGCAGTGACCGTCTGTCATCGAAAAACCACAAATTGTCGTTTTTAAAGCTTGGTTTTCAGAGCTTGGATTTTAGAGCTAGGCAAGCTGTTCTCCCATTTCCAGTCTTTATGCTAAGCTAATTAGCTGCTGGCTGTAGCTTCACATTTAGCGTATAAAGTGGCATTGATTTACTCATCTAACTCCCATCAATAAAGCAAATAAACCTAATTCTCAAAATGTCCAACTATTCTTTTAATTAGCACCTATAGTATCAGCACTTGTCATGTTGATAAGACTTAATTAAACCGATAGGGAGAAGAATCATGATGTGCTTATCGTTTTAGCCTCCCAACAGGTGGAATGTTTGACTGCAAGTTATAAAGTTAGGACATCAAGAAGAAAAAAGTTAGGGCTGTTAATGGCTGATGTTTCGAAAAATCCTCCGCCTGCAGTGTACCATAGAAACATCAGGCTCAGTGTATAAAACAATGCAACCATAATGCTAATGATGTGCCTCAAAATAAAGGCTTTGATCAACCTAAATCCTAACCATAATCTTGCCTGTTGAAGAATTAATGATCAGGCCAAAACAGCCTCACTTTACAAAGATGTCCCCAATCTGACTGTTGGTCCCCACATGGATGGAAAAACAAAACGATGTCTCACACTCACACACACACACACACACACACACACACACACACACACACACACAC
>NW_022280040.1:8869723-8882733 GCF_004355925.1 Anarrhichthys ocellatus | reverse complement strand
CACACACACACACACACACACACACACACACACACACACACACACACACACACACACACACACACACACACACACACACACACACACACACACGGTGAAGGCCACAGAGTGGACACAGACCAGCACAGAGGTTGTCTGAACCAACCGGGCTACGAAGGTTGAGTCTCCAGAAGTACCAGCGAGGTCGCCACGGAAGCCTCTGTGTCATCGTTCTGAGTACCGGTGGCACAGCAAGCTTTGACAAGATAGCAGTAAACTTAAGAAGAGAAGCCTCTTTAAAATAAAAAAACAAATAAAGAAGTAAACGCTGGATAAGGCGACGTCAGAGGAGGGGGAAGGAAGGTGGATGGTTCCATGGTACTGTATTGTCGCTGATGTTGATCCTGACGATCATTTGGCACAAACTTTGTTTTGGCTGAAGTGTCTCGGCCAACAGTGAGAATGTTCAAATGTTGACGCCGATGTGGCGATAAGAGGATGCTTCAGTCTTCATTTCGACAGGCTCTTCCTTATGTGCTCTACTTCCATCTGCCAAACAAAGACACACATATTGTGGTTTCATTTATTGTGCGGTTAAAGTCATTTAGCTGCTGCTCTTAAAATCCTTTCTGGATGAGAGTACGCCAGTGTTACTAGAGAATGAGTGGTTTTCACATTCAATTAATAAGTTGATTATCTAATCTACAAAATGGGTTACATTGCTTGATTTTTGTCCTGACCAAAACCAGAAAGTATTAGTACTATTGCATCTAATGATCACAGCATTTTTCATAACGCGTGTGTCCTATATCCGGTATTTCTTGGGTATTAGACCAGATTTTTTTATACTTCCTGTGGCATTTCTTCTAAAAAGCTCAATAATGAACTCTAAATTAACCAATTTACACCCAATATATACAGTACATACATATTATTACTATATACTAAGATTTCTAATGCCATTCATTTCAGAATCTGCTTTGTTTGTTTGTTTAGTCTCACCTGTAAACTAACACGAATCTTCCTCTCGTCATCCAGCGCGTTGGTCAACTGCTTCATCTCTTGCCTGAAATACACACAAATACACCATGACTCCAATACACACACACACACACACACACACACACTCAGGCATGCTTGTAGACACAGGTATAATAATACACTTTATTTATAAAGAACTTTTCAAGTGCTTTACATGGGTGAACCAGGATTATAACATTACAGGACGGCAAATAAAAGTTAATACAACGGAAATAAAACACCCACAATAAAAACAAAACTGATAAATCAATGTGTTGGAACTTAACCCATGAGATTTTTTCTTGTGATTTAAAAGGTTTTAAAAGATTCTAGGTTTAACGTACCTGTGCTGGCTCTTCAGCAGTTCTATGGAGGACCTCAGGTCCCTCAGCTGGTTCCTGAGTTCCTCCAGTGTCGGGGGGGTCAGAGGTGAATGCCTGAGCTCGGGGGAGGGGCTCAGACCCGAGGAGGAAGACGGGGACGCGGGGCGATGGCCGGCGTTCGGCAGGGTCAGGACAGAGGGCTTGGTGGGCAGTGGGACTTTACTGTCAGGTACCTGAGGGCAAATGTAAACACAGATCAGAGATGATATTATGAATTCAGGAATTCTTCTATCTTAACATCTAAAATATAACCTGGTCGTTAGGAATCCAGATGACAGTAAATATGTATAATTTGGTGGTGAGCACTTTACAGAAAATACGTCCTTAAAGTGCTGAGAAAAATGGAAATTGTAACAAACGAGATTGTTTTTGCCAACTGAATGCTCAGAAACATGAAAATATGTGGCGTGGCGCCCTCTGCTGGATGGAATAAATAGTGATAATGAAGGTGGTCGTACAGGGACGGTGGGGACTCCTTTCCTCATGGAAACTTCTACAGGTCTGCAGGGGACCGACTCCGGCTCCTCCTTCTGCTTCCTGTCCATCACTGTAGGGGAGTCCAGGTCGATACTGGACAGGGAAGACTGCAAGACAGACATCTAGTCAGTGCAAAGTCGGTGGCTTTCTGAAGCACTCTACAGATACCGTTATCAGAAATATGTAATTTAAATACAGTCATAATCCATATAAACAGCTCCACTTCGCAATGCCCAAAAGGAAAAGAAAACACATGTTGCACCAAGACTCAACACTAACCTTCGTATTGATCAGTACAATAGGTTTTCCACAAATTAACAATATGCTTTGAATACCGATAGCTAAATCATTAGCATGGACACCAAACAGAGTTATGTACCCATTTCATGCTGCACAAAGTAGTTCGTACTATATAGTCATTATCATAGTATTCTGTTTTTAGTGATTAATAAATTAACTAATAATATATACATTAATATAGTATATTTTGATGTTACTACTTTTGTAGTTTTACTTCAGTAAACTTAGAGGACTTTTTCTTGGAGCAGAGTATTTCTACACTGTGGTATTGTTGCTTTTACTGAAAGTGATGTGAGTGCTTCTTCCACCCCTGTTGGTGACACAGTGGTGTACATCAACACGTCCTTCTCAGTGGGCTGATTAAAGACACTCACTGGTGTGAAGATCTGTGATCGAGGCCGGCGGTCTGTGACTCTCGGCCGCGTCGCCGTAGGATGACTCAGCTTCTCTGTTGACGCCACCACCACGTTGAGGTCCACATCTGAAACACAAACAACAGCTGATCATCAGCTGTTTGACACAAGACACAGAGAGAGAGAGAGCGAGAGAGAGAGAGCGAGAGTGCTCCGACAGTTACTAAGGCACCATATCTTGATCTCAGCGAGTCGATGCTCCTGTCACTCAAACTCACCAGCGTCATGTGACCTGTCAGGGGCAGAATCTGGTGTCGAAGCCCCGCCCTCTGACTTGGGGCTTTCACACCTGAGCAGGTAAACCATACAACAACATTAGGCTGTATACGCTCAGGAGTATTTGGGATTTCTTTCTTTTTCGTAAGAGCCTGTGTGTGTGTGTGTGTGTGTGTACTGACGCTAGAGTGGGCGGTCTCTCAGGACGCCGCGGGGGTTGTGAGGAAGAGGAGGTGCTTGTCTTTGGGGGGAGGGGTTTCTTGGGAAGGGTAGATGGGAGGGAGGGCTTGGGGATGTCTCCAAGCTTCACTTCTTCACCTACACCTACACTCACACACAGAATCACACAACACACATGGATGTTCAAAGGGAAAAATCATAAAAAAAACGTATTGTACGGCATAAATACACACATGTACACTCACAAACATGCATGCATAGGTGAGGGCAAGGTAGGAGTACAAGAGATGCAAAGCCAGAGAAGATTTGTTAAAGATTAGAACTGAAGGAGAAGAAAGGTCTGGAGTTGCCCCAGGCTGGGACGGAAAAACAGAACAAGAAGCAAGGAAATAAAATTGACCAGAGATGATCAGTTGATTTTGGTTTATGAGCACGCATGAGATTTAGTAAGGGACTTATTTGACAAATAACTAGAAATAGCAACTTTATACTTCTACTCCACTACATTTCAGAGGCAAATATTAAGTACTTTTTACTTCACGATATTTATCTAACAGCCGTAGAATCGACTAAGATTTTAAATTTAAAAAAGTACGTGATACATTTATAAAATAGCTTCTTCTTGAGGCCCATTGTCACAAGTTTCAGATATTATGTGTGCGAGTTGTAAGCAGTTCAATCAGTGATGTCCCCAATTAAAAAACAGTTTGAGGCCAAAAAGGTCAAATAATAATAATAATTTAATAATTTGTCTATTTGTGCTGTAATAATACGATACAAGGAGACAAAATGAAAGTTTGTGTTTGTCAAGATCACCACCTCAGTGCCCAGAGCTTCCTGTTGCACACAGAATGATGTTGACAGTGTTTCCTCAATCAAAGCTTTGTTCCTCCGCTTTACAACGGAGGACAAACAAACTGCAAAGTGATCTGTTGTTTCAACAGAAACCTGCTGCATGTTCGTCATCGTCCAGTTTTCACGCTGATATCGAGTCTCCGTTTCATGCTGCAACCCTTTCCAGCAAATCAAATGCCGGATTATTAATATGAAGCGTGTTAGTTAGTGATCCGTCCGTTGCCGGCTGAACAGATCAGCAGAAAGTTGCAGGCTGAAGGCGGGCCGAGCCGGGCCAAAGTGGTCTAGACTGTACCTCGATCCTGGTCTCTCTGTGGCAGGTGCTCAGGTCGCTCGGGAGGAACCTTCTTGACCTCCGACTTTCTCTCTACAGGTCAGAGTTTTTACAGGTTTCTCTCTCTTTCTCTCTCAGAACATGGAAACACCAGAGAGGAAAGACATATGATGTTACTGTACCTGTGGTGTGTTTAGCTGAAGGTGCACTGGGAGGAGGCGGTTTCTTTGGTCTCTGGAAACACACAGAAATGTAAAAACATGTTAATAATACATCATGTCTTTGAGGCTTTCCTGCCTTCTAATATCACAAGAAACAGACAACTACTGCATGTTTCCTTGCGCCAAAAGATTACCTCTTTATCCACGTCGAGCAGCTTGACAAAGTTATCTGGAAAGACACCTTGCCGTCCCCCGATCTCCCCCTTCCACCAGCCCGCGTCAGCACACTCCTGCACAAAAGACAGCAAAGTGTGTTTGGTATGAGCTGCACCTTAAATGCTTGCTCGGTGTATTTAATGTGCACCTGGATGTTCTTCAAGCAAATGAAAGCAACCAAAAGATGCAAGAATAAAAGCAGACGTATAAACACACACACACACACGTTCTAAATTACCTTGCTGATGATGTTGATGATTTCTCCCTCTTTTAGTGACAGCTCGTCTTCGTTTTGTCCTTCATATGGAAAGAGGACTTTACATAGCTCCCGCCCTGCCAATCAAGAAGAATCAAGAGTTGAAAAACAAGAGAGTGGAGGTTTTCATTGCATTTCATTGTTCAATCCCGTGACGTATGACGACAATAAAGCAGAATTCACATGCAAAAAAGGTTCATCTTTCCCACAACAATCATGTTTGCGTATTGTTTTGTCATCTGGATTTGAGTTTTTTCTACACAGCTTGTTAATGTAATACTTTAGCTTTCCCAAAAGTTTGATGTCGGAGCTTTCCACAAGCACCTGAACACATCAGTAAGCAGGTATTTACAAGGCGGTGTCTAAAGAAAGCTTCTACATGAAAAACGTCACTATGCTTTAGAAAATGGTCGAATGTTTCTTTGTCTCATCAGATTATATTGTTGTTTGTGTTGGATTTATCTTTACAACAGTTCAGCTGTCTCACCTTTGGCTTTGCCATCAGGTTCAGTCTTCATGGTCTCCGGCTGAACGCTCGCTGCTTTCCCCTCGTTGACCTGAAAGAAGGACAGATGGGGGGGAAAACCTTTAGTTTCACATCCAAACTCAGATCTTCAGATGGACTTACATCTGCAACAGATATCATCGTTTTGCAACCAGCTGTGTAATCTCGGTCTTATTTCAGTGTGTGTAATCACTATGCTTCGGTTTGGACTTCCTGTTCATGCCAGGGTTAGTTCGACCGACGTCTCTAGAAACGATCGTGACCTGGTTTGATTCAGCTGTGGTTCACTCCTCCTAATGTATCGATTAATCTACCAGTTATTAACTTATTCAGTCCTACACCCTAAGATATTCAGTTTAATGTGATCTTAAACAGGGAAAAAAAGAAAAAAAATCCATATTTGAGAGGCTGAAAAATCATAAACTGAAGGACAAAGAAATAAAGAATTAAATTGAAGTAATCACTTTCCTCCAGCGGACAGCAATGTCCCACAGCTCCCATCTAACCATCTAATTAGAGAGGATGAGATCGGATTTAGCACAAAAGCCACCAAGCTGACTGCATGATGCAGTGTGTGTGTGTGTGTGTGGTGTAGGTTATTAAAGGAGCCGTTGTTTTCTGGCTGGAGTGGATCCCTTGACAGTGTTTGTGGAACCAGGGTGGCTCTTCCACAGGAAAACACACACATACACACATTCATACATTCACAAGACCCGGTCTGTCCCGAACACACACACAGCTCTGTTCTGTTCGGAACACACCACCTCCCCCGCCAGCTTCTCTCCTCTCTCTCTCTCTGCACCCTTCTCCCCCCCTCCCTCTCTAATGAGACCAATGTGGTGCCACAAGCATTGAGACATCATTACAACATCACAGAGACGCTTCCATGTCCAAGTATCACATGTTTCTGGGCCTCTTATAGACAGAGGAAGTATTCTGATCCTTTACTCAAATAAAAGTACTAATAATACACTGTGAAAATACTCGGTTAATTAAAAGGACAGTCTGTAGCATTTATGGGGATCTATTGGCAGAAATGGAATATAATATTAACCTATAAGTAAGAGTTGTTTTGTTTTTGTTACCTTACAATGAGCAGTTTATATCTATATATGGAGCAGGTCCTCTTCAGAGTCCGCCATGTTTCTACAGAAGCTCAGAACGGACGAACCAAACACTGACTGAAGTTTTCCTTCAGGCTGAGCAGGCGGTAGAAGTTTCAGTTGGTTGCAATCTACAACCTCACCACTGGATGCCGCCAAATCCTACACACTAGACATTTAATTTAAAATATGTATTTATAATCTGGAAAATGTACTCAAAGTATCAAAAGTAGAAGTACTTAATAGAGAGAAATGATCGCTCTGAGTGTATATAGCATTTTAGTTGAGGTGAAGCTAATTTTAAACAATTTTATACATATTAAATTATATATATTGTGCTTCATGAGAAATATCAAAACAGCTGATTTTTTGATAACTTTTTTAATTAGCTCATTGATTAATTGACTCATAGTTTAGGCTCAATTTTTAAATACTGGGTAGTTTTAATTTATGACAATGTGTCACGTTTTAAACGTTCTTTGTATATTTTGTATGTAAATCTTGGTTTGTAAAAAAACCCTGAAATTATTACTTTAATATGAATTTAGTGGAGTAGAAGTGTCATGTAATGAAGTTAGCTTCAAAAAGGGAACTATTTTCTTATTTAGTGCAGGAGAAACCTCACATGACCCAACAGCTGCATTTACTGTACTGCACATCTGGCTGCTTCAGAGCCGCGTCGTTGTAAACCAAAGTGTGACCGGAGGAATTTCAAACACGCGTATAAAGCCGTCAGTTTTCTTCCTCTACTGTAAAATGTCACACGTTGAGAAATAAACAAACATCACCAACCTTGAGTAAAGTGTTGAGCTGCACCGTGTGGCCTCGGAATTTCAAGTGAGTCCATTTGAACGACCCTAATGTGGCATTAATGACTCAGCGAATGTTTTTATATGACATATGCTGACGTGTCCGGCCTCTGGAGGGGACTTTTCATGTGTTTTTAGGTGGTTTGCTGTACAACTGCCCACATCCATGAAACAACGCTGATGAAAGTGGTGAGAATGAACCAAAACAGTGAAGTTGAAGGCTTAGATACCAAAACAATGAGCTAAAAGACACTAAAATACCCCCCCCCATTCATATTTTACACAGTCCATTCATCTATTGATAAAATAAAAACGTGATTTATTGTAGTGGCTTAAAGTCTTCTGCCCGTTTCTTGTCTCCAGCATGACACTAAATTGCATGAAATAACATTTTAGTTACCTCTCTACAGCATTAAGTACAGACAGTATATTTACTGTATGACACTGCGTCTTGTTCTCTATTAATATAATTAAGGTGCTTTCTTCTGACTTACTACAGTGCAGGTCTCCACTGTCCTGCTGACCGTGAGGAAATAATCTCTTTTTTGGGCCAAGTTTAATAAATCCACAACAGATTTCTTGGATGTTTTGATTTGCAGAATAAGTGATTTGACGAGGAAAGCGTTGATGTCTCCCTTGAAGGACAGAGAGAAGACTAAATATAAACCTCCCATGACTGATAACGTGCACAGAGCAGACATTACAGAGGCTGATATGTTACAGCCAGTCAGCTGGTATGATCCAAGTTACTATAACTAGCAAAATATTTATTAAAACGAGCATTACTTTATTAATTTAAGTCTGAAGGGAAATTCCTCACTTTGTCCGACCATAGAATAAGTCGGTGAATCTGCCTCTGGGATCGACTATCCCTCCTAAACTTGTTTTTGTTTTACATTGAAGACTCAGCTGAGTTGAGTGACTTTGACTCACTGCAAAGAAAAAAGTCTGGATGAAACACTGAAACACTTCCCCTTTGGCCAGAATCAGAGCTGAACGATGTTGAATACTGGCACAAAAATAATCTAATTTATCATCATCAGCTAGTAAAACACTGTGTGTGATGCAGCACATTAGGACTTCACCCACTTTAAGAGCAGCTGACCTTCTAGTTCAGTTATAAAGTTGACGTGGCTTCCTGTGACTCAGTGCCCCCCCCCCCCCCCCCGGATGGAGACGCTCTGCTCTCACCTCCTTCAAAGCCTCATTAGAGAGACATGTCTCACCATAAAGCAACTTAACGGCCTCCTGACTGACAGACATCCTCAGATGTCTGGAGGAGCTGCAGGAAGGTTCGATCACCACTCTGGCTTTTAAAAGTCTCTTTACATTCAGGATTTTAAGTCTTCTTTACCTTCTTAATTTATTGTGTTTCCATCCCGTGTCTCTCCCTTTCTTCATCTATTAGTCTCAGTTCTGTTCAGCTACTCAGAGGATGACATGTTCCTCATGCAGGTTTCTTATTTAGATTACAAAATAAAGGAGAAAACAAATCTAAAGTGTAATGTCTCCTGATGGGTGAAATGTGCTTTTAAAAACCTTCCAAGATTAACGTTTAATGGGAAACATTAACACCTTGTTAAAACTTTTTGTCAAATTCATAGATTTGGAATTTAAGGGTCAGTTCACCACAATTACCAAACCCACACTTTCTTCCTCCTGGTGGTTTCCAGCAATACAGATAATTTACGTTTTTATTTGCAGAACTTTTCATCTACATTTTAAATTTCTGACCCTTTTTTTCCGATACCCCTTTTTAAAAAGATCTGCAAATAAAACCAAAAGTATCTGCATCGCCAGAAACCAATGGGAGTAAGTAAGTATGTTTTTATTTTCTTTGTTATTTTGGTAAACTGACCCTTTAATTCCTTTAATCCATGAATTTGACTATTTTCATGCCAAAAAAAAAAAAAAAGATTAAAGCGTATTTAGCAGTTCCCCCAAAAAATGCATTCCTGGCAGAGAGACACAGTCTTTGAAATGGTACTTTGATCATCAACAGACACATTTAATGTGTACTCTACAAAACACACTTTCTGCATGATGTATCAGTTAACTTAAGGCTGACTCCACCGACTTCGCCAAACCTGAAAGTCCACCGCAGCTAAACCACAACACTTGAAACACTGTTTAATCTCACGTGAAACAGCGCACATTGAAAGGGTAAGAGAAGAAGAACGTGAGGGACAGAGGATGGAAATAAAACAAATCAAATTCGGGGACAAACACAAGAGAGGAACAGAAATAGAGAAAATGTGACCTTACCGTCCTCTCCTCTGGTTCCAGTCAAACACAGACAGACGGACAGACAGACAGAGCTTTGCTACATCAGCGCCGGCAGCAGGAGACAGTGTGTGTGTGAATATGTAAACGTCAGTGAAAAACTGTAAAACCTCCCCTCCTCTCCCTCTCCCTCCCTCTCCCTCTCCCTCTCCCTGCCGAGCTCTCACTTCTGCTTTGCTTGTCAAATCCCTGCAGGATGTGTGTGTGTGTGTGTGTGTGTGTGTGTGTATATGTGTGTCAGTCAACATAAAACCACTTCCTGTGCTGTAAACCTGAAACAGAGGAAGGGGAGGAGCCAAGGCCGGGACTTCCTTCCTTAGCTTCACAGAATACAATGATCACAGTATCAAAAAATGTATGAAGTAAGTGTTTGTTTGCGTGTGCGTGTGTGTGTGTGTGTGTGGGGGGGGGGGGTCTCACCTTGTCCCCCTCTGAGTCCACTTCCATGGAGCGTGGTCTGAGCCTGATGGGCTGGTCTTTGAAGATGTCACCAAAGCCAAACCCTCGGACCTACAGGAAGCAGGATAAAAGAGGTGAAACACTGGAATTTAAACACAATATTTAAAGGAACATGTCGCTGAAAAAAAAAAAAAAAAAAATCTGAGGTTTGGGTTTCACACACTGACCCCTGGTGGCCCTGAACGTGTGAAGCTTTGTGGGAGGCAGCAGCTGTTTCAGTGGATTCCAATGAGTCACCACGTCCACTGCAGCGTCATCTGAATGTTCACATTGTTCCCAAAACATGGCTGAACACACAGCTTACATTCGTCCCTGGCAGTCACACAAGCTGGGAGTTTAGCCATGTTTTTGATCTGATTGTCACACTGACTTTTTATTTTTATTTCACTTCGTTCTGTCACCCAAACAGTGACATTCAATGTTTGCTGATTTCGTTTTGCCCCAACCAATCAGGAGAGAGAAACAGTTAACGGTTTTCACACTGATCAAAACAGATGTAGGCGTTGTTATTCTATAACAACTCCTACATCCGCGTCAATTTCATGCACCATTTTTCTATTGATGTTTTTCATGAATAGAGTGCTGCAGGAATGAGTCCTAAAACCAGGAAATGAGTAAGCACGTTTTGCACTCCCAGTTCCCTCATCTTGAAGTCAATGTGTTTGTTGTTTTGACTGTGTTTCTGGTTAGATGTCTGAAATAAGGTCTGTGTTAAAACGAGGTTATGCGATTTTAACGTTTTGTTTTACGACGTCTAAAATGCGTCAGTAAATAGCCCTCTCGGGAATTTTGTCATCTACACTAGCGCTCATGTGACTGTGGTGTAGTTCGTTTATAGCCTAACGTTGACTTTGTATTCATTCTCCAAAAATCATAAAAGCGGAGGTAACAATAGCAAAAATACAAATGGAAAAAGTTGATTGGCTTTTTGTCGAGGGAACCAGTGTGCTAATAACTTCCTGTTGGTCTGCACAATTACTTTACCCCTGCAGTAATTAATGTAGATAGGTAGCTAGGATGACATCTCCATTCCTAACCCCACCTCCTAAGCTCTGATTGGTCCCAATAATACAAGTTGCTTTAAAAAGGGACAGTTCACCCCCAGAACAAAAATAGATATTTTTCCATTTCCTCTTTTCATCCACAGACTTTGTTGTGAGCGGTGTCTCGCAGGAACTATGGTTGAAAGAAAGTAGTTCCTACATGAAACTGCTCACAACGAGGTCTGTGGATGGTCTTGAGCAACCGGGTCAGGATTTTTTGAAAGAGACACTGCGGTTGACTTTTTTTGGCGCTTTACGCACCACAAACCAAATGAATACATTGGAGAAGGCAACTCACACCAAAACAATCTAGACTACAAGGTAAGAGTAAAAAAATGTGTATTTCTTGGTTTAAGTGTTCCTTTAAAAATAAACCACAAGACGTGTAGAAGATGCGTTTTTCGACATATTTCGTCAAAAATGTGTGCTGAGCATACGGGTGGATAGAGGAGAGGGGGTGCATTACGCTGCAGGAGTGTGTTGAGTACAGACATTTTATTATTTCTATTTTCCCTGCACAACTGAGACGCTGTTGCAACTGCTTTAAATCAAGGAGCCAACATTCGCTCCGTTTGATACTTAAAAACGTGATCCGACCGTGTGTGAGGCTCACAGTGTGCGCGGCAGGGCATTAAGATTCGGGTTTTAGATCTCGGGCAGGATAATTCTTGTCTGATGATGGTCCTAAGACCAGTGTGACGAATTAGTTGTTTAGACGAAGTGCGGTGCAGAGGAATGTAGAACTGTACAACATGGATTACCTTCTTGGGCTGGATTTCTCCTGACCCCGTCTCTGACCGACTGTCGCCTCCATCACTCTCACTGCCTGGGCTGTCCTTACCTACACACACACACACACGCACACGCACACGCACACGCACACGCACACACGCACACACACACGCACACACACACAGAATAGATATTACATGCTAGCTTCAACACTTCAAATGTAGATTCAGTAGAATCATTTTCATTATTTATAAGAAAATGTCATGGTAATTCAAACATCCAAAGTTATTTATACAACAACCAGAGCCAGTAGCTTATGTTTTTTTTATATGCGACGGCCTTCCCACCATCCGATTGGCTGAGACTCACTGGTGCGTGTGCTGTGCAGCTCCTCCTGCGATGTGTCCAAGGAGGACGTTTCCGACTCAGTCTGGACAACTTTGGTGAAATTGGAGGGGAACATTCCAGTCTTCCCATTTACAAATCCCTCCCACCAGCCCTCCTCCACCTAAACACACAACACACACAACACACAGAGAAAGCAGAGCAAAGATTTACACAGATATCTACACGGGCACTGACTCTCCAAAGAGGAAGAGCTTGTGTTTCATTTTAAGGTTCATTTTCAGTGGCAGCTGAGAAAACCAGAAGAGCATCGGACAGTAATTTCGCTAACAAGCTGTGCCTACAACACCAAGATTCACCAGATGTCCCAATCTAAAGTATGTCAAAAGCAGTATGCCAAAAAATACCAGGATGTCTTACTGCATTCGGTTGCATTTTGCAGCGGCTCCTGGAAACCTTTCAGTTAGCAGAGCTGTAGCGACTTTAATTCAGCCGTATATACACTCTACAAAATTAATTTATTGTCATTGTACAACCGGGTCGCATAACCAAATGCAGTCTGTAGTCTCATTTTGCTACATGAGAAAAACACACACAAAAAAACAAACCTGAGCTCCTTGTATTTGGTATTTGGATCAATATATAAACTTGTCAGTGCTCTCTGGTTAAACAAACACAACATTCATATATGTTTACTCCCATCATATCTCTTTATAAAACAAGCGATAAATGTGCTAAAAAGGACACTTGATGTGTGTTTTATGGAGGCGTATTTCTGCAGACTGGCCTTCATAAAGTGTATTTATGATTCACTGTGGGTCCAGTGATCAGTCTTACCTCTGATATGATCTCGATGACATCTCCTATTTTCAACTCGAGCTCGTCTTCATGCTGAGGCGCGTAGCTGAACGCCGCTTTACATCTCCGCTTACGGATCTGCTCTACTGCAAACGCGCGCGCACACACACACACACACACACACACACACACACACACACACA